>NC_133772.1:118086971-118152187 GCF_003597395.2 Chelonoidis abingdonii | reverse complement strand
CTCCCGTACCACTGAGAACAGCCTAGCTCCCCTCCTTGGAGCATCCCTTCAAGTAGTTGAAGGTTGCTATCAAATCCCCCTTAGTCTTCTCTTCTGCAGGCTAAATAAGCCCAGTTCCCTTCAGTCTCTCTTCATAAGTCATGTGCTCTAGTCCTCTAATCATTTTTGTTGCCCTCCGCTGGACTCTCTCCAATTGTTCCACGTCCTTTTTGTAGTGTGGCGCCCAAAACTGGACACAATATTCCAGATGCGGCCTCACCAGTGCCGAATAGAGGGAATACACATCCCTGCGATCTGCTGGCAACACTCCTACAATACAGCCCAGTGACAGAACAAGGAGCAATGGTTTGAAGTTGCAGCTGCGGAAGTCGAGGCTGGATATTAGAAAAAACTTTCTGACTAGGAGAGTGGTGAAGTATTGGAATGGGTTACCTAGGGAGGTGATAGAATCTCCATCTTTAGAGCTATTTAAAGTCCGGCTAGACCGCACCCTGGCTGGGATTATTTAGGGAAAATGGTCCTGCCTTTAGCAGGGGGTTGGACTAGATGACCTCGTGAGGTCCCTTCCAACCTTTTGATTCTATGATTCTATGATTCTATGAAATAAATAAATTTGGGCTCAGAAATGCGGATTTCCCTCTCTTCCATTTCAAATTCCTTTCAGTAAGAACAAACCCAGCCTTTGCTTCAGTGACTGCAAAACACTTCAAAGGTGATCTCATTGATAATGGTAACCAAACCACAATGCCTTCTCAACTGCCTTATCACTAAAGAATAAGTGCCTTTGATGGCCAAGGAGAATTGGTAATAGGTCATTGTCTTTCACCTGTAGATTTCCTTTTAAAATCTAGTTTAGGTCAGTAGTGTCCAACCAGAAGTCATTAAAAATGGTGATTAGAGGCCTGTGTAAAATGAGCTAGTGGTTTCAGTGCATTTTTTAGTAGCAGTACAGCATGAAGGCAGGGTGGTTTAGTGGGTAGGGCACTGGACTGGGACTCAGAAAATACAGATTCCATTTTTGCTACTGCCTTGTTAGGTAACCATGGGTGAGTCTCTGTGCCTGAGTTTCCCCACTTGCAAAATGGGAATAATAATATTGACCTTTCTAAAGACCACTGAGATCTATTGATGAGAAGCATTATATAAGGGGTAGTGTTGTTACTGACGAGGAGTCTGAGAGTCAGAAGATCAGACTTTTCTTGCTGACTCTACCACTGACTGTGGGATATTTAGCAAGTAAGTTTGGGGTCAGATTGTGGTTGTGCTCCTGTGCAGATACACAAAGGGGGTGGGGTAGGCAGGAGGAGCTCTTCCCTTTAACACTCCTCCTCAGAAAGAAGACACAATTTCAGCCTCCACATTCTACTGATTGCAATGACAGTTTTCCTCTTACAGCTCCTGGGTCTAGTGGGCTTAAGCAGTGGAAGGAGATGACTGGACTCAAAGAAAAGCACATCCTGCATCCTGCTAAGAGGCAGTGCAAGGAGCACATTCCCTCTGAACACCAGGGAGCTCCAAGTGGCATTATGTTAAGTATTCATTTCACTTTCTGAGGGATAATAAAGTAGTTAGAGACCTGAGTTCTATTAATATTGTAACTGGCTCTTCAGGCAGGGCAGTAAGACAGTCTCTTATGCACATGTGGTCCAACCTTAGCTGGAGCATCTAGCTATTGTAATACAAGTAGTAAATAATGGGGTTCACATTTTAAAGCTTTTCTCTGCAACCATGAGGGCTAGAAAGTTAAATTTTAATTAAAAACATAGAAAGCTGAAATTCTCCCTTAATCGCTTGATTCCAGGAACTGGAGCTTTAAAAAAAGTGCCAAATATTACAAAATTCACAATAAAATCATAAGGATTGGCAACACTGCAAGGAAGAAATTGTAATCAGCCATAAAACCAGTGACGTTTCGTAAGCTCAATGTGAACATTAAGTAAATGTGACTGATATATCCAATTATCCCACTTGGCTCCTCACTGGAATATTTATGAAAACTCTATCCCCCCGAGCACAATAGAAGGTAAAATGAAGCCAAGCACCTAAAAATATCCCCTATTAAGCTACATGGGCAGCCTGTCCCAGATATTTCACTGCAAGGGTGACAAAAAAGAACAAGATAAAGTATCCTTTGCTAGCAAGTGTTCAACAAGGCAAAGTCCACATTGAAAAGGACCATGCTTATGTCAGTATCACCATCCAAATGGAGCTCTTTTGTTTTCGGGTGAATTTCTTCATGTTTCTCTCCCTTCTTGGGGTTGAATTATCAAAACTGGGAGTCTAAGTTGTACCCCCCCTAAAATCTGCATGTGCACCCCACTGCACAGGCATTCACAGGAAATGGTTTGAGATTTAACATAAAGTTGTCAGATTTATCTAAGTAAATGCCCATCTGTATGTACAAATTCAGGATTCATGGGCTCAGTATCTGGAGTTGCAACATTAGAGTGTTTATAAGTAGATGACTGTCACTAGAGGACTGATTAATTCCCTTAGTGGTTGGGAGCCATTAAGGGGTGCTATATTAGTGCGAAGATGATGGGTGATAAATTTTTCCTGCAGTGAATGCCAACTGGTCCTTCCATTCTCCTGCTAGGGACAAAGCCCTGTGCTTCAGTGGGATTTTTGTCCTAAGACTTAACTGTTTTTCACAAAAACATGATGTGATGTTATTAACTTCATTTTGAGACAGAGATGCTGATTGCATGGTTGTGGACAGGGATTGTGATTGTGGGTCCCACTACAACCACCACACATAATGTTGTGGCAGCATGCAGGGGCTGTAAAACCCCCAGAGCCTACCCAAGGAGAACTGTAAGACAGTCTTGGCTATGCTACAAGCCCTTCTTGTGTGAACCCTGGGATATAGGTTGTACTGCTTGTGGGGCCACGGGTTGTAGGGGGTGAGGCGGTAGTGACACATTCTACAGCTGTTCTGAGTAGGGCTGCTCATAGGCTGCTTAAGTTGGGCTGTCTCCAGACTGGAAGCATTTTCATCCCCTGGAGCAGCCCATAATCAGGAGGGCTCAAAAAGTCGCTTAAAGCCACCTTCCTCCCCCCCCCCCACCCCATAAGGTTTGTGCTGTGCTTCTCAGAGGCACAGCTCAAAATCTGCCCCAGATCATTAAAGGGACTTGCTCAAAGTCACAAAATGAGTCACTAGCAGAACTAGGATTAAAAGTCACAAGTTCCCATCTTCTAGCCCCATGTTAAATCAACTAAACCACATTTCCTCTCTACTGAGTCATCCCCCTTTGAAAAATTGGTTCTTAATGGCCTGAGCTGTGAGTGCTCCAGCTTTGTTGTTTTCTTCCTTCAGTCTCTAGTACCAACCTCAGACAGTCATTTGATGCAAGTGTAGGGCAGAGGCTTGGAGTTGCAGTGGGGAATTTAACTTAATGAAAGCGCTTGCAGAAATTCTTCTGTTTATAGAAAGTATGAAAATGGACTATGGGGTTTACAAGGTTAGAATGAAATGAGTGCACAACTTCCTTTGAGCTATGGTTAAGATAGCCTGGAAATTACTGTATTGTGTGATGGAACAGTGCATGCACACACATTTCCAAGAGTCAGTGTCCAACTACATCTTTGTTTTAAGTACCTGTTATTGGAGTTACCATACTGCTTTCACCTTGTTCTCTGACAGTGTGAGACAAAAACACATTGAAACATTGTAAACTTGCACTTGTCACTTCTCTGACACAGAGGGAGAATCTGTATTTATGGGATTTTGAGTGGAACTGTGAAAACAAAGCCAAAGAGAGAACTTCCTCATACTGTGGCAAAATGGGCAGTGGTTGGAAAACTTAGCTCTTGTATGTTGAGCTCACATGGATTATATCAGAGATCTGGATGCTCAAAGATATTTAGGCACCTCATGCCCATTGAAACCAATGGGAGTTAGGGACCTAAATGTTTGAGGATCTGAGGAAAAGTTCCTAATCTTTATTGCAGTCAGACTTCAGTACAGCAAGAAACTGGAGTTATTATAACATTTAGCAATAGATTTACCATGCATTCTACTATAGTTACAACATGTCTTGTGTGCACAGTAAGTAATGCCAGGATGTCAGAATATGAGTTTAGTTCAGATGTTCAGGTAACTTTCCAAATCTTGCTCCAATCTCTTGAAACTTAAAAAAAAAAAAAAAAAAAAAAGGGGGAAATCTTGTGTCAAGAACAAATTTTGTTTTAAGATCTCTAGGAATTCTTAATACTAGTATGGCCAGAAATATCAAAACAACAGTCTTCCTTACCATCAGAAGTGAACAAATAAACTGTAATAGCTTACTGACAAATTGCCCTTCATTTTCTGTTCATGGAATGCTCATGATTCAACACATGATTTTCTGAAAAGTATTCATGATTCAAAGTTATTCCATTACATCTTCTGTGAATTCCTTATTACTAAACATCTGCTTGTGCTAAACTATGTTGCTTAGTTGTGACTGGTCATAGTAGTCATGTGGAAGAGTTCTGTTCCCTAATTCAGTCGGTATAACTCCTATAATCAGATTTCTAGTGCAAATGTTCATGGAAAGAAAATTTAAAATTAGTTTTACATTAGAGCTTGAAATTCACATTCCAAAAGCTTTTGCAAAACTCAGTCACACAAATATGTGTAGAGATCAAGAAGTAAAGAGGTGTGAATACATCCAAAGTGACTTGGTGAAAAAATTCAAATGAATTTTCATAGCAATTTCTTCACAGTTTTCATACACCTATGCCCACAGGGCCAAATATCCAGTTGGTATAGGTGGTACAATTCACTGTGCACTGATTAACACCAGCCTAGAACTTGACCCAGGAAGTTTTGGCATTTTCATCTATAATTGTGTTCAGACTCAGGAAGTAAAGAGGTAGATCAAAAACAAACAAAAAAAATAATGGAGAAAAGGCATCCCTATACTTTTTAGAACCTTCCAAAAAGTTCATTTCAGGCTCAATTCTAAAAATGTCTAACATGCATGGTGAAGGATTTGTTATTCTTTCTGAAGCTGTTGGCACAATTCTGGTTGTGAGGTATGAGGCTGAAAACTAAGTAACAAATTCTGATCTCAGTTACAGTGGTATATGGTAACTTCTGAATAATTTACATTAGAATCTACTCCTAAATCCTTCCAGAACCTAAGTATTGTTATTAGAGCATAAAGCAAATGCCTATTGATTTGTTGTTCATTATAGGTATTTAATTGTTAAGCTTTTAAAAGATACTAGGTTTTCTTATATTATTTATTTCATGTTGTTTTTACTTTTACTGGCCTTTGAAGAATTTCTTCTGCATCCCAAGTGCCTCAGAAGACGGGTAGAGGGAGGAGCTTTACAAATAAAATTATTATTGTTTGCCGATATAAGTCAGCTGTCATGGATTCCTTCCCATGAAGCCAGGTTTGAAGCTCCCATAGCTTTGGGTCCTTTGCTGCTCCCACTGAATCAATGGGAAAAAATCCCATCAATTTCAGCTAGAGCAGAGTACCCCATTTATTTTTTAAATACCTTGTTGAGTGTTTCCCTTACAAGTCGGCCTCTGTGTATTGCACAGGATGGCACCTAAGGCCTGTTCTTGAAAGTATCTTGACTCACATGTGTAGACCCACTGAGGACATTGAGACTATTTGGATCCCAGGTTCCCACTCATGTTGTTAAATTCTGTTAACTGCAAGGGAGGCCAATCACATCACTTGATTTCCCCAGCCCATTTTATAATTCAAAGAATATAACCCAGCAGTCTATGCAATAAATATATTGTGAACAGTGGCAGTTCTTGAAAATACAGTAACAAGTTGTGTCACCCTCATAAAATGGCAAGGAGATACAACTATAACAGAGCATTTTTGATACATTGGAAAGCAAACAAAAAGGCAATTTTCTCCAACTTTCTGGGAATGATCTGAATTATGTTAGGCATAATAGATTTGAGGACAATATTTTGAAGAAACCTTCTAAAATTTTGGTTCCATAAAGTCAGTTGATTCTGGCAGGCAATTACTGCTGCATCAAGGGATTCTTTAAAGCCTTGAATAATAAAACAAGATAATGGGCTCCATCAGTTACTCAGGATACTTAAGTGTTTAATTCACTGTTCAAAATGAAAATTTAGCCTGAAGTTTCAGCGAGTGATGCAGTACACCATCACATACTGTATAAAATCTAACAGCCATGGTTTGATTTAGTTTGAAGTGAGGATAAAACAGGGCTGCATCTTAAAGTGACTTTCTCAGTGTTCATCAGCCCAAATTTTAACCTGCTGGTGTTTTTTTTTTCTTTTTTGTCCTTGAATCCTTTTTCAAAGTCAATGTCATTTTTTTTTAATATGCAGTCAGTTCCATTTTCTAAACAAAGAACTTGAAGTTCTTTTCTTCTCCGAAAGAATAAATCACTGTTAATAGAAAAGCAGTCAGGAAGACCCCAATAGTCACAGAAATAAATGATTATCTGAATGATCCCTTGTCCCCAATCCATGATCCTGCGTCTCCCAGCAGTTTTTTCCACGTTCCCATCTGTTCCTTCCCTCGCTGTTCTCATCCCCTTTTCCTTTTTCTCTCCCCATCCCTCTACAAAAATCCAAATAGAGTCCATATAAATACTTTCACTTATTTCAGTGGAAGCTGGTCATTGCTCTCTCCTGCCCTGTGATTGGTACAAATCAAAGTGGTACCCTGTTTCTCAGAGAGAAATAATCACCCTGTGTGGCTGACAATGGGATACTTCTTTGATTCACAATGTTTCAAAACAGCATTTGTAAGTCTTATCCTTCTTTTGAACATTAAAGAAACAGAGAGACTCTATTAGCTTTAACTAAGCTCCCCTTATGCTTGTGAACCTTTTTCTTTAGCATATTGATATTTCTCCAAAATGGCAGGATAAAGGCATAGAAAATATCCCCCATCTCCCTAAAACAGATCTTCTGTACTAAATAAATGGCTGTAAGGACAACCTGACTCTCCCACTCTCAGATAATAACAATACTTAGCACTTACAGTAATTGTACAGGGCTTTCCATCTTTCAAGCACTTGATAACTAATGAAGCTATAGTCCAATAGGAAAACAAGAAAGAGAGAATTAAGTCAACAATAAAAATTAGAAAATCCATCCAAACCCAGATGTGTGGGTAAGCCAGTTCATTAAATTCAGACTAACTTCAAACTACTCTGAACTATACTATCCAACAGACATCCACCTGCTGGGAGCTGAATGTGCACAGAATCTCTTGACCTTCTACTGATTTTAATCAAATGCTTGTTTAAAATGTTACTTTTTAAATGTTCTAACGTCTGTTTCTCAGGCAGCAGAGTAAAACAAGCAGAAGATAGTGATGTTGAGATTTAGGCAACATCATTCATTGATAACATGTTGGTAAAAGGGTATGAGAGGAGAATCGTGGAGCTAAGGAATGAAAGATCCTCACAAGACTCAAAACTAAAGGAAAAAAATATATACTATTAAAACAGCCCATATGGTAAAAAATTAAATGCATTCAAATAGACTTCCCTGAATGACAAAGATTAATAGACCACTACAGAAATATAAAAATCAGAGAAAAGGAAATGTACCTAGAAAAAGAACTGTATCACAGAAAGGAAAAGAGAAGGCCAGTGTAGGAAGGCTTCACGGAAGAGATGAGTTTCAAGGATGATGGATCAGATTCAGTGCTTAGTCTCCACTTGGAGACTAAGGAGTGCACAAAGGAGTTGGTTGTAGCCTCCTGATTCTCAGGCTGGCACCATGGATGCCCCAACACCATTTCTTTAAGGCAGCAATAGGTCAAGCGTAGTTTAGAGGAACCTCGGGGCTGCTGTAAACTCAGTCATCCTTCAGGTGGCCATCTACCATCTGAGACTAGTTGGAAAACTCTGGCCCAGCTGCCCTCAGTGACCCTCAGCATACCCCACTATTCAGTGGCGGTGGAGAAATTAATACTTGGGAAGATCCAACCCATTTTTAGCCCATTTGTGCCACCAGAGTAAGAGAGGACCTGACCTTATACCTCTATTATACCTAGTATATTACACACAGAAAGCTATGTTAAAAGAACATTATTTAGATTGCAAAGTCAAGCACTCAAAAGTTGAGAAATGAACAATTTATGGTTTGTTGCCCATGCAATCTTGTGTGTTCAACCTGTGCACTGAACAAGCCTGACCTGGCTTTCTCTCTTCCTCACCCTATATGGTGGGGAGCTTATACCCCATGTGGAGCTCCCAGATGGGAGGATGGGCTGCTGGGACCATGGACTTTATGGCAGGAGCTTGGCTCAGCTCTCTGTCCCCAACTTTAGTGTTGGGAGAGCTCTTGCCCCATTTGGTGTCTCTAGAGCAAAGGAAGGAAAGGATGGGAAGTTGGGGCCATATGCCAGGTCTGTGGAGGGGAAGTTATGAACAAGGGAGCCCATCTTGTTTCTTTCTCTTCCGCTTCCCTCACAGTCAGAGTTCCTGCTCCATTTGGTACCCACTGGGTGGGATGGGAAAGTGGGGTTACACGCCACATCTGGAGGAAGAAGGAGGTGAGATTGTGGGTACGGGAATCCTGGCTTTCCCAACTCCTCATAACTGCTGCTGTGGATGCTCACATGTTCTCAGTGCAGTATCTGCTGCTGCCTTTGCTTTGGTGGCACCATTAGCCTGGCCGTGGCCCTGGAATGTTCACTGATTTGGATACTGTTCTGACACTTTTTTCCTGGGGAACACAAGTAAGAGAAGGGAAATGATAATTTTGAACACTTTATAACTCAACTAAATCTGAAAGAAATTCCATGGAACACAGAAAAGGCACTTGGCTATCCCCCTGCCAAATATCAAGGCCTCTCCAAAAAAAATGGAGGTAAGAGAGCTTCTGAAAGAAAAGGTCACAAGAATTTTTTATAATAGAAATTGTTAGGGAACTTAAATGTAAGGCTTAGGACATCCATCTCCCCATGTAATCACTGTATTGTTACCAAGAGTAGAATTCTGGAGATGGAAAAGCAAATCCTTAGCTCTATTTAACAATACAGACAAGTAATATTGTGCATGTGTCCCAGAGGAAAGTGTCTGAAGATTTTAATAAAGTTCCTAGTTTTCAGTCATATAATTATAACAATGCTAATGCTTTAGCACTTTCGAAATGCCAAATCATTATTTCTGCCATTTAGAAATTGTGGCTGTGTTAGGAGAATAAGATGTTTCTGATCTCCAGAATGAATTCCAAAATTAATGAAAGTTAGAGCTACAGGAATTAGACTCTGAGTGAGGTCAGAAGGTTTTTCAGGCTCTGAGCTATTCAACAAAATATATATTATCACACTCCTTAGATTTATGCAGCATTTTATATCACAAAGCATGTTATTGTTAACTAATCATCACAGCTTCTGTAAGCTGGGTAAGTGTTACCATTGCCTTTTGGAGATAGGCAAATTGAGACAGAAATTTTCAGAGGTGCTGAGCACTGATGGATTCCAGTAACTGCTGCTGGAATTCTGGGTGCTCACTACTACAGCTGGTCAGAAATCTGCCCATTGGAAAATGCTGGTTTGACAAAAATGAAATGATTTGGGGTAATGTGTTGATTTTGTCAAAAAATATAGGAAATTATCATAGTGTAGTAATAGGAACAATTGTTTGTCTCTTGATTCATTCTTAGATTCCTTTTATAAATGTCTAGAACGGAGCTTCTGATCTGATAAGAACATAGGATGCAGCTGTGATATTAAAATAATAAAATTATGAGGGATTAGCTGACTAAAGGGCTTGAAAATAGGATTATGGTTCCTTTAACATTTGGCTTATTGGTTCTAAACCAGTTCAGATTAATGCTAACCATCCTAATGTCATTACAATCTGATGGCAATTCACTGCCCCATATGAAATGAGTAGGTGAATCTCAGGACAGCTCTTTTTGGATAGGTGTGCACAACACAAAATCACAGTCTCCATTTGCAGTAACTGGTTCCTTGTGAGGCTAAAAATTTAAAAGGCATGAAGACTGAATTACCCACTCATTCCTAAAAAATGGTTGCTCTGGGTCAAGGCTGAGGCACATGGTGGATGTGGATGTGATGGGTTTACTCCTCTTCTATGTCTAAATAGAGGCTTTCAATTTTTCAGGGCAGTCATTCTGGTTCCTTTTACCAGCACTGTAATCACTAAATGTTGAAAAGGAGTAAATAAAATAAATCTTTCTTATTCAGGAAGGTGACAAGGGGGTAAATAAAAACTACAGTACAAGCACCTCAGTAAACTTCCTTCTTATGCACTAAAATGTTAATCTATTTACTGGTCTTTATTTTTTTTTCTTAATAAGGTTTAAAAAAAAAATCTATATCATGATTCTTCCCGAGAAAACCACAAAATCATGGGGTAAGATTTCTTCATGTTGCACAGGGATTTGGATTCTATCAGCAATAATGGAAGACGTGGCTAAAACCTTATTCCCCATATAATTTAGGTATGAAATGTGAAGATGGTACCAACCAGTAACAACACATCAGAAGCAATGTAGTTGCCAGAACTGTGATCAAGAGACAGAGTGCCAATGAAAATCCACTGGAGCAGTTTGCTGTTTGCAAAGAAAAAGCATTCTTCTGAGACTCTGAGACTCCAAAAGCACATGACTCTCCCCCCCCTCCCATATTTAAAAAGCAAAGCTTATGTAAAAGAGGGATTCTAGTAGTGACACATACTGGGACCTTAGCACCTAAAGAAGGCTGGCAGCCTGGCAAGCCCCCTCCCCACACTACCAAAGTAGTTGAAGGGCCCTTCTGTGATGGTCCTGAACGGAAGACCTGGTGGTATTTTCCTGGGCTGAACTGAGGTGATAACCTAAAATCTGTGCCCTGTGGTACACAAATGCATAATTGCCTAATTGGAATGCAATTTATCTGTCCCTGTTTGAGCAACACACACACACACACACACACACACAATTATTCTTTTATCAGAAATCATTTTTTTTTCTGGCAAACAACATGGAAAATATGGTGAAACCGTCAAGATCTAATTACAGCTGACCGTACATTAAATGCAGTTCTACCCTGCAATAGTCATTCAATATTTTTACATTTCCTTTATTCCTATTATCACCAGCTGAATTCCTTTCTCCACCATAAAGGGGCTTTGAAAGAAAATGAGATAAATTCATGAAAACATTTAAGTGAGTCTTAGGCAGTCTAAGCTGATATATTTTACATCATCTTTTACCTCCCCATCTTCAGTCCAATATCATGTAAGTATGTCAGCTGAGGCCTGGTCTACACTAGCGGAAGTGCGGGGGATCGATCTAAGTTACACAGCTTCAGCTACATGAATAACATAGCTGAAGTCGACGTACTTAAATCTACTTACCGCGGTGTCTTCACTGCGGTATGTCAATGGCTGACGCTCTCCCGTTGACTCCACCTGCGCCTCCTGCCCCGATGGAGTACTGGCGTTAACGGGACAGTGCTTGGCGGTCGATTTATCATGTCTAGACTAGATGCAATAAATCAACCTCTGCTGGATCGATCGCTGCCTGTCGATCCTGCCGGTAATATAGACAAGCCCTTAGACTCCCTACATACCAGAAGAGTTTTAGGGAGATTAAACCAGAGATCAATTCAGTGGTGCAAATAGGGTAGTCCGGTTTGGTACTCCATACCAGTAAGCTATTTATAGCGGGTATGGCGGACCGGAGAGACTCAGAAGGAGCAAAACATGGACTACTGGATGGCCCACACTGGCACCAGCTCCAGAGTGGCTGTACCATTCCCCAGCCCTTCCACACAGCTGCATAGCTGTGTCTCCCATCTGGGGTCTGTACAGCAGCCCCACTGGAGGATCAGGCTGGGGGGCAGGTCTGTGGGCAGTACAGCCATGCCAGAAGAGGCGCCAGTTCAGTGGCCCCACATTCTGCAGGGCTGTCCCTGGAACTGCAGCGGCGAAAGAAGCAGAATGTGCAGATCCTTCGGCACGGCTGTATTGCCCACAGACCCATCCCCACAGACCCTTCCACACCTCTGCATGCCTGCGTCTCCTGTCCAGGGTCTGTACAATAGCCCAACTGGAGGATAAGGCTGGGGACGGATCTGTGGGCAGTACAGCCACGCCAGAGGAGTTGCTGGCGTGGGGCTGCCCAGTGGCCCCATGTTCTGTGTCTTTCATTACTGCAGTTCCGGAGCGCAGTTGAGAAGTCTTCGGCACTGCGGGAGGAGGACAGAAGCCCGCTGCCAGGTAACATGGGATGTATCATGGGGACAGGAGGCAGACAGCACAGGGCCCGGGCTGGGGGTGGCGCGAGGTCACATGCGGAGGGCACATTCTCCCCCCCCCACCATTAGCTGGTGCAGCATGCCGGTAAGAAATGAATTATACTTGCACCACTGGATCAATTTGACCCAAACTGAGTATAATGGAAACCTATATGGGAAAGGAGGGGCAGATAATCTAATTTATATCAGTTTACACATAATCACCTTTGAATTTAGCTAAAGCCAAACTAAATCTAAAGGAGTCTAAAATGGCATAATTTATAGGAATACAGGAGGTATAACAGGAAAAGCAACTATTTGGAGGGTGTAGGTAAGTGTAGGCTAAAGCTGTCCGTTCCTAATGTGGGGATGAGTTTCTCAGTCTGACTACACACTTTGTGATGCAGTATTCCCAACATCTTCTATACCTCTGGCAGAATGTGAGGGTCCTGCCATGTCCCAGGCAAAGGAGGCATGAATAGAACTCAGGTTCAAGCAGGTGCTCCAAGGAAAGGGCATAAAAGCAGCTTGTTCAGGAGAACAAAAACAGAGTCCCTGAGTTGCTTATCTTGTTTTGTTTTCTTTTCCCTCTTCTTTTTTTCTTACTTCACTACCTGATAGCCCCATTCTATATTTATTCAAGCCATTACTCACACTTCTTTTTCCACTCATCAATGAACCATAAGTTTGCCCCAAATATCTGTAATGAGACTCAGTTACCTCCAGCTTGCTCTTCTCATAACTCATCATTCTGGCTCCACTCTAACCCTCTTCACACTTTGCAGTTAATCATATGTACAGGTAGATATTTTATTTTATGACTCAAGAGTCAGTAGAGTTGTTTGAGCCTGGGGGCGATGAAAAAAATCTTCCTTGTATACAATAGTGGTGGATGACAGTATAAGAACATTAGATAGGTAGAAAAAACTGGGATCTGAGGACACCATTAAAAAGCAGTAGTCAAGGTGGGAGGGGTTTGCCCTGGAACAGTTGAGCAGTACATTAACTGGTATTCCCTGTCTGTATTAGGTGGTGCTTGTAAGTTCAGCTGTTACTGAGGGAAACACTGACCTTGAGCCACGTAACTGGCAGGTAATGAAGAAGGAAATGATTTTTAAATACGTGATGTCTGATTCTCCTTTCACTTACCTCAGTGTAGATAAAGTGTAATTACACTAATATGCTCAGTGTGAGCAGAAAATCAGGCATTCTCAGGCATTTCACTGTAGTATAGAAATCTATGCATTTATTCTATTGTTGATTTGGACTGGTCCCCTCCTTCCCTCTTAAAGCCTTTTGCACTCACCTTGAACATAGACACAAACTTAGCCAGGGCACTAACACAAAAGGGGTTAAGGACATAATGTTTATACTACAGTACCTCTATCAGCAATTTATGAAGGTATGGTGGGGTTTTAGTGCCAGAAGCTTTGGAACAGGAGAAACTATTGTTAAACAGCATGATTCTGTATGAAAGCCTGTCACCTTCTGTTCTTGAACCTTTGCTAATGCACAAACACAATGTGCCCAGACAGAAAAGTAGTGCTTTTCAACTGTTACATGATGGCTATTAACGAAGATACTGTACTATCATACAATAAATATGCTGCTAATGCTTACCATCACCCTTAATTGCAATGGAAATAAGAATATTTTGTGATGCTATTGTTACTATGAGGCTAAATCCTTGCTCAGACAAAACCCTCCTCAAACTAATTCAATAGGAGTTTCCCTGAGAAAAAGAATGGTAAGCCCTTGTGAATACCCTGGGGCAAAAACTATGTAGCATCACACATCACTCAATACCACTGGGCTGAGGGAGGTAGCATGGGGTGTGATTCAACCAGAGCATTCCTCCCTTTTATCTGATTGTGCTCTCACACTAGTTTTCTGTTCTTGTAACTCCTGTCACATCACTGAAGTTACTCTTAATTTACATCATTGTAAGGGAGAGCAGAATCCAGCACACATGTTCAGTAATGGAAAGATGAAGATGAGCACTTTTACTAGTGGGTTTATCATCGCCACTGACAACACAGAGTGGGTGGATATGGGATTTGGAATTTCTCTAGCCCACCACCACCAGCACTCTTTTCTTTCTCTTCCTCCCACCTAGTTCTGCAATCCACCCATCAGTGTCAATTCTTCTCCCAAAAAGTTCTCTCTATTTCTGCCCAGTTGCTTGCAGATGTGAGAAAAGAATCAGGTGAAAAGAAGCTTTTCAAGTGGTGAAGAGGGATTTGGGACTGGCTCTCACTAGGTGTATGCTCTTCTGCACATAGTGCTATTATGGTTGATGACCTCCAACATAGTCTTTATCAAAGGAATCTCCAGGTTACCCTTGTGCATAAGTCAGTGATACTGAACTTGTTGCTCTACTAAAGCAACTCTTTGGGGCCCTGTGAATAGCTTTATTATTATTTGAAGTAGCTGAAGTAAGAGTACAATAGCATGTACAATGTGCTGGGGGCTGTCTATACCTTTAGGGAAAGACAATTTCCATTCAAAAGAGTTTACAATCTAGGTCTCATGAAGCCCAGTGTTTTCAGCAGGGAGGGATCCCTTTGTTTTGCCTAAAACATGTGAGCTAGCTCTGAGCACACGTGCTGAACAGGATCATTATCCTCTTTATTCCATACCTTAAAACCAAAAAGGAAGGACCATCAGAGGAAGAAAGGAAAAAACAACATTGTCTCCCTGACTGTGTCAGAGCTGGAACCAAAAACTGAGAAGAGAGTGGATAGCAGAAAATAACCAACTAATCATAGAGACATGTCTCGCTGTGTAGTCTATTGCTCATAGCACAGATTTCAGAGTCATCAGTGCCCCAATTTTAATCCTGCTTCTGACACTGATTTATTCAGCCTGGAAATAAGGTGCAATTTCTAACAGTGAGCGTAATTAACCATTGGAACAATTTATCAAGGATTGTGGTGGCAATTTTAAAATCAAGATTGAAAATTTGTCTAAAAATGTTTTTTTTTTAGTTCAAACACGAATTAATCCAGAGAAGTTCTCTAGCCTGTGTTATACAGAAGGCCAGACTAGATTATAACAATGGTTCATTCTGGCCTTTTAATCTATGAATCTATGCGTCTATGAAGTGACTTGGCAGAAGGTCACACAAAACTTTCTGTTCTTCAGTTTCCCCATAGGTAAAACTGGAATAGTAGTAATTACCCACTCACAATAATGAGTTTCAATTGTGAGTTCCAAGTTTTCATGCTTTGAGCAAGAAAAACATTAAGAACAACATCACCTTATAAGTGATGTAGCAGCATCATAATCCTAACATAATCCCCACTCTGAGACTGGGTGTCTGTCAGAGACTCGGTAGGATGTAATGCCTGTCACTTATTTAGATATTTATAAGGTATAAGAATAGCTGGTAACACTACAGCACCTTTTCGCTACTGCATACCTCTATAAAATATCCTGGTGTTATCTGTGAACCAGTGACTAACACCATAGAGTTAAAAATGACTTATCATTTTGCCACCATTGCTTCATAATTGTTGAAAACAAGTGAAAAGGAACGACCGCTCTTATATTGGCACAACTCTGGTCAAAATTCAGACATGAAGGAACTAGTTTGTATAGCATTATATATATTATATATAAAGCAGTTATCTTTTCCAGAGAAGTGTGTATATATATATATATACACATCTCTGGAAAAGACAACTGCGTGTAATACAAAGCAGCAGCTCAAATAAAGAAGCTTTAATCAATGCTAAACCTGATAAGTAGACACTGGAAAAGGCTATATAGTATTAGTATTAGTCTGAATGAGAGGATTAGTGCTAAAAATATATGACAAAGAAGCTAATATAAAGTTTTAAATAATGCAGTTGCCAAGTTTCAACACCGGGGTACAAAAATCTATTGTTCGATATCAGAGACATATGGAGTAATGCTGGGGTATAGGAACAAAAATTGTAGCATGCTGATTCAGAAAAGAGGTCTGTCTAGTCCAGTATCCTTTCACTGCTTTGTGGAAGATGCAAGAAACCTCTAATGGAATACCATGTATATACGCTAGCCATAGGGGAAATTTCATCTTAATTCCTGAGCAGTTAGTTATTCATGAGGCTATATATACACATACTACACTTATATGTTTTTTTAGTACTGTATGTTTACCTTAATAAATTTGGGAGAAATAGAGAGAGACAGACCTTTGCAATTTTTATCTTACCTACGTAACTGTGGAAAATCTCATTATCCATATAAATGCCTGACCCTTTTTTTAAATCATAAACTCTTGGCTTCAATACTGTCTTGTGCCAGTGAGCTTCATAGTTTAATTCCCCACCATGTAAAAGATATTCTGGGTATTTTCAAAATTTGTTGCCTTTTGGTTTCATTTGATTGTTCTTTGGTCTTGTATAATGAAATAGGTAATTTGAAATATCCAGTTTATGCTCTCTAGACCATTCATTATATTATATATTTCTGTTATATCTCCTCTCTTTAAACTCCTTTCTAAAACTAAATAGGCCTAACTTTTTAAATTTCTCCTCATATCTAAAGTCAATGTGGATGCTCGAAGTGTAAACCAAGCCTTGTTTGATCCATAGGTTTCCTTATAAAAGGTAAGATTAATACAAACTTTATCTTTCTGCTACTGAGTTATATTTTGTGTGAATTTATAGAAATGTATTTCTACAAATGACAATGGATGATACACTTACAGCATCTTTAATACAAAGATCTCAAAACATTTTACAAACATGAATCAATTAGGCCCCACAATGCCACGCTGTTGTAGGCTGGTGTTATTAACCCTAGTTCACAGAAGGGTAAAGACAGATATCAAAAGGTTAAATGACTTGTCCAAGTAAACTCAGTGAGTCAGTGGCATGGGCAGGAATAAAAACCAAGGGTGAAATCCTGGCCACTTAAAGTAAATGGCAAAACTCCCACTGACTTCAGCAGAGCCAGGATTTCACCTGAGTAGTCCCAGTCCTGTCCCCTGCTGTAACCATAAGAACATAATCTGTTTAAGTGAATTTAAGTTTAAATGTCTGTCCCTTCCACCCTCCCCCGTTATATTTTCAATATGATTTCATAGAAGTGCTCATCACATACTATCAAAACTATATGAACTTTAGGCCAGTAGCTTGGTCTAAAATGTAACAGCACTATAATCCATTAAATAATTCCATTTTACTAAAGGGAATGAAAATGACAGTAAAAACAAAATAGAATCAGGTAAACTATAAATGCAATCTGAGGAGAAAGCCAGACCTCATTTCCGGCTGTTTGCACCAAAGAGCATGATGATTCACAATTGCTGTACCTCACCAAGCAGAGCTTTGACAGGTTTTGTTTGCTTTGTAAGAGATTCAAACTAATATAATTTGTCCTATATTCTGGCAAATTTTAAAATAAACAAGCAAACAAATATGCTGTGAAGTTATTTCATTTCTGTTCCATTACCAGAAACTCAGATCTACCAGGAGAGCTATATCTTCCTTCTTCAAGTATCAACAGCGTTATGTAGGTTCTCCTTTATCATAAATTTTTCACTCTTGTTTTTCTTTTTTCTTTTTAAACTTACTCATTTTATAACAAATACCAGTCACAAGCTCCAAAAGTCTCAAGCTCCCCCCCACAATGTTTTATGTTTTAATGTTTATGTAAATCACTGACTGCTCCACCTGGATGCTGGTCACTTGATGCCCTTCATACTTTTATGATAGTACTAATGATATTCTTCTAATTATATGCCTTTGCTTTTATAGTATTTCCACTGAGTTGCTTTTCTTTCCTCCATTACCCTATAGGTATTTCAAACAATAGTGATTTTTTTTATTCAACACATATATTTTTAAACCGATAATGCAAGAGGTGGTAATACTGACAGATATATTTTCCTTGTACATTTTTGATGCCGCCACTGACATTAAATCTGGACAACTAAGATGCTTACACTAAGATAATGTTATTGCTATTAATAGTCTTGAAGAACTGCTAGGTTTGGAGCCATTGCATAAAGTCATAGATGGCAGTATAAAGGCCATTACTTTTAGGTAGAGCATTAAAAAGAACAGGAAACTCCACACATATGACTTTGTACTACTGTACATTTACCTTCCAAGGGCCAGAAATGAATTTGACAGGAAGAGTACTTGTGAGAAATATAATACTATATAAATGACACTACGGTGCAAGCTAAGTTTATGACTATATAAATATTGATGTTATTAATGCCACCTAGAGTATGCAAGTACAAAATATACCACCACATATTGTATGTAGTGTAGCAGTTTATGTCAGTGAAGCATTACTTCTGTTGCAATAAGATCTGTTTTAAAATGATTTATTGCATTTAAGCTCTATGAGAGAAAAAAGAGAGGGAGAGAGGTGTATACGGGGGTATGCGTGCAGAACTTGATAACAAAAAATACCACCACATTTCCCCTTAAATTCATTGCTACACTATTCTGCATGGCAATCTAACAATGTTGGATTTGGCATATCTACAACAGGAGCACAATCATCCCATCACTTACATGTTTCTGGCCTTATTAAAGTGAATGGGAGCTTGGGTGCTCATAAATGGTGGGTTGTTTGGACCCATGAATATTGGATCTGGAATATATACATAACAGATCATATCAACTGGAGTTTGGAGAAGAACTCTGTCAAAGGACAATGATCTCTTTGGCTCCATTATTCTCTCAATTACTCATACATAGCTTTCACTGGAGACAAAGACATTGAAGTTTGGGCATGGGTTTTTGAAGCAGGAGATCTGAATCCTGTGAAAATGTTCTATCTTGCAGACTTCATTACTGCAACGCCAAATGACTAACATAGGTTTAATCATTTGTATCATAAAATCATAGAAATTAGACTTGGTATGCCAACTACTCCAACCTCTGCTATTCCAGGCTTGTTTCCAACACTGTTTGCCAGTGCTTTGCCATCTCTAAATCTAATTGTGTCCAGCAATGGGGCTTCCACAAGTTCCCTTTGGAGACTGTTCCACAGATCTCATCATTAGGAAAATTATCCTGATATTCAGCTTAACTGAAAACAGTTACAAAGGAAGGAACTCAGAAATATTGTAGTGAAAAAAGTCCTGATTTTCAAAGCTTCTAAATACTCAGCAGTTTCCTTTCATTTCAATGGGATCTTCTGGAGACATAAAACTTTTGAAAATCAGGTTATATAAGGTCCCAGTGATTTCAAAGGGATGACTTACATGCTTAATCAGGGCTTATCTATGGTGAAATATATGCTTAGGAGCCTACTTTTAGGGACCCATTTGTGAAACTCTTGGCCAACATTAGTTAAATTCCAAATTATTGTTACTTATGGTATGTTGACAGTTGCAGAGAAAAATCTGGCATTGGTACAATAATGTTGGACATCAATCAAGATTACATGTACCTTTTATACATTTTTTCATTCTGAATTTGGGATATCTTCTTGTCTCAGCATGTATACATGTGCCATTAATGTAAGGGGTATCAAGAAGTGAATAATGTGCACCTTGTTAGATGGCTGGTGGAACTTCGCAGTGGATTTACAATCTCATAGTTACAAAGCAGCCAGATTTTATTCTGATGAATACTGTTTTGCATATGAGAAAAAAAGTAAAGATATCAGTGTCTTAGCCTTTATAATAAATTGCTAAATAAAGAATGTATTCAAACATTACTGCCACTTGGATTTTAGACTTTTAGTGCATTTCATGAATTATGTGGAAGGTGACAAGGTTACAGTTAAAACTGAGAGAATAGTATAGTAATAGGGGTTTTACAATTTTCACAGCTGAGAAGACAAAGTAAAAGTGCCTCTCATTTTATAATTCCCTATGTAGGTCACAGTCAGCCACCCCACAAACAAGATGAGAACTCAGAGTGTGAAATCCTGGCCCCATTGCCCCACTGAAGTCCACGAGAGTTGGTCCATTGACCTTATTGGATTTGTTTACGCAGTCCACAGCACTGAGCCTCCCAGTCAGAGCTGCTAAATTTGGGCTTGCAGGGCTCACTCTAGCCCACTAAAAATAGCTGTGTAGATACTGCTTTGAAGTAGCAGCTTGGGCTGGATCTTGGGCTCTGAAACCTAGGAAAGGAAAATGGTTTCAGAGCCTGAGCTCAGCTTAAAGCACTGTCTACACTGCTATTTTTAGAGTGTTAGGATGAGCCCCACTAGCTAAAGTCTGTTGATACAGGCTGGGAGACTTACTTTTGTGGGCTGTGTAGATGTACCCATTGGGGCCATTATTTCACCCAGGTCCTTTGACTTCAGAAACACAGATTATTGTCACGTTTGTTAAAGAATGAATTTAAAGTTCACACTTAAATATTATAGTTCTGGTGATCAGATATGTGCCTAGATAGACAGACACTAATTATTGAAAATAATTGAATGTCATACATGATTATAATGCATAATTAGTGCTATGTAGGAAGTGGAAATTCCATTTAACAGGAAATCCCACAATTTCAAAATTTGTTTTCATTCCAAATCAGAACAAAAATAAATAATTTTGAAATTTTGCATGAAATCAAAATATTTCAATTGTCTTTTGACTTAAAGAGAAAAAGAAATATTAAATGAAAAGTAATTTTGAAATGAAAAATCGAAATGTGCCATTCTGAAACTGGCCTTATGAAAGCACTTTTTTTAAAAAATTTGTTTCAAAATAAAATTTCATCAGAAGTGATACATTCCTTGGGAAGTTTTGGTTTTGACAAAATGGTGTTTTCCAACAGAAAAATGTTCTTTCACAAATTTTTCAGCAAGCTGTACTCAGGATGCTAAAGCCATCGGTCAAATTGATGACCTTATGGTAAATCTACAGGCTTGTCTACACTGGCACGCTAAATCAGTGCTGCTATGATCGATTGCAGTAGTGTTGATTTAGCGAGTGTGGTGAAGGCACAATAAGTTGATGGCAGAGCACTCTCCTATCGACTTTAGTACTCCACCTCTCCAAGAGGCAGAAGCTAAGTCAGCAGGAGAGTAGTTCCTTAAGCAGCAGTGCAGACCAGGCCTAAAAGAAAGTATCTAGCTAGTGTTATATGCTTTTCTCTTCTACCCCTAATAATCTGGGAGGATTTTGCAGCTGACTAGTCATACATTCATAGTGCCAGATTCTTCACTAGTGTGAATCAGCATAGCTCCAGAAAGCCAACAGAAGTATGCCAATATACACAAGCTAAGGATCTGACTTAACGTGTGTAAATTACACAGTGCATATGCTAATATCAGATTCGTTGGAAATGGGTATTGGAACATCCACTTCTCCTGAGTGTACTCAGACATACTCTAATTATTTGATTTACCAAGAGATAATTCAGTAACTGGCTGCTATATTTTTATGCCACTCATGAAATTACTGTCTCAGTTAGGCAATGGCAGATACTGCAGTGCAATCTCTCAGGTATTACTTTTAAAGCTAGAATATCCAGCACTGATATAACTACTCAACAGGAGGCACCAGTGCATTGGGTTTGAGGTGCATCAGCTGGCAAAAGCCCTCAGAGGAATACTTCAATACTCATTTGGGAAATTATCTCTGCTCCTTCTCTTGTCCGGTGACCTGGTTTCATGCTGAAAGCTTTAGGCTAGGAAAAGGGTAGTAATGTAATTTTGCTTCAAACAAACAAAAAACAGAGAGGTTGTAGGAACATAGAAAGGCTTGTCCTTTGAAAATATATTTCAATTCCTCCCATGTTTCTGGAAGGAAAACATTTTTGGTAGCCTATATTTTACCATGGTTTCATTTAATAATGCAGATCAACATTCATTCAGGGAGATCCTTCTGTGCTTTAATTCACATTGTATGTCTGCCAGCCTGCTGTCTCTTCTTATGACTCTTACTGTTTGCCAGTTATTTTGTGGACCATGCCAGTAATGCCACTACAATTAAAGAGCATACTGGCATTTTCATGAGAAACCTGGATTTTTAGCAGAGGGGATTGTAGTGGTTTTTCCCCATTTCAAACAGGCTTAGATTTATACCTTAGTATATCTGAATGAATGCTTTCTAGTGAGATCTATCTCAGAGAGAACCTAGCATCATTATGTATAATGTTACCTTTTGTACATGATAAAGACAATTGCAAATCATGTGTGGTGGCTGCCATTTAACATACATCAAAAAGGCTGTGAGCTACTTAACATGTTCAAAACCTATTGACTTTAACTGGAGTTGAAGGTGCTCAACATCCTGCAGGATTGTGGCTCAGTTGTAGACAGAGAATTGTTTCTTCTGGTGGCTCTGAAAAATTAGTGTAGGTGCACCATTCTCAAGGCTTGCAGAAAATAAATTCAGTCTCTGGTGTAAGCAAAATCAGCTCAGGTTTATGGACAATAAATTCATTCCTTGGCATAAGCAAAAGTTCATCCGGATTAAATCCTCACATACAGCCATCTACATACCTGCAATCAACGGAATTACTCTAATATAACTGCGAACAGAATCTGGCGTTGAGAAAACAGCAGGGACAATTCTAGGGACACTGAAACTCGTTCTAGCTCCACTAATTAGTTTATGCTGATAAAGTGCTCTCACAATGCAAAATGCTATGTAAAAGTTAAGGTTTATTATTATTATTCCTCTTTTAAGGTTTCCCTGGTTCTTTGCTGTGGCTGCTGATCTGTTACACGAAGTCCTGCTCCCATATGCCACCATCCCTCTTTTGCTTGTGCACTATAAACTCCAGGCCAGTGAAGCAGCAGTTTGCGAGACATAGACCCTTCCTGAGGAAGAGTAATTCTATTAAATTACCAGCTGTGAATGGTGCCTGGAAGACATCTGTGTATAACACTTTCCCGGAGTTCAATGAGAATTCTGTACACAGAGAGTATGCAGTATCTGCTTTCATTGTACAATAGGAATGATACTCATTCATATTGTCTGAGTCTTTACAATTTTCATCCTCTGTATAGAACCACAGAGGCCCATAGTCTATGTGCTGAGATAGCTAGGCCCTGTACACAGCTTAATGTGTTTGTGAAGGCCTTTCTCTGCCCCGTTTGTGTCTCAGCTTTAGCATTATTTTAAATTAGTTTTATTGAACTGAATATTATGGGCTAGATTGTTTCTTTAAAGCGCAGCCTTTTGCTGGCTGCTGGTCGTGCTGAATCACTTTGCCCCAAGCGAAGCTCCTGAAAGTATTATGCGACAGGGCAGAACTGAGCACCCTGGTTAACTCAGGTTTATGCATCTTGCTCCTTTGTGTTCCTGGTCTGCTCTGTGACCCACTGAAGCAGAGGGGAAGGGGATGGGAGACAGGTCTATGTTCTTGCTTCTTCTCAGCCCCCATTGCAGTGCATTGAGAGAGCAATTCCTCTTTTCTTCCCTGAGCACAGAAGTTCCTGTTGCCCAGGCAAGGGATGCAGGAACTCCTGTGCACCCACATAAAATCCCAATTATAATATTGTCCATTATTAGCAAACGTGCCCTTGGCTACTCCCCTTCATTTTAAAATATTGGTCACTCTGCCACTGAATTTTAAAAGTTATCACTGAATAAGCAAATAAAAACAAAATTATGTGTAGGTCCCATATATAAATAAAGCTTGCAAATGACCGATGCATTGCAGCATTACGTGGCATCTGCAAGCACATTGATTAGTTTAAAATATGGAGCATATAAGCATCTCTCTCTCCTGTCACCTCTCTTTATTCCTCACAGTGTTTCCATCGGCATCTGGTATTCTAGTTCTGGGCTTTCACATAGGTCTGCCACTGCACTGCAGTCCTCATCTCCAGTAGTGCTGAATCTTTCCTGGAGTCAGACTGCTAACTTCTCTGTATTATACAATATTTTTCTGATGTAGATACATATTCACCATCAAAAGAGATGAGATCCCTAAACTCCTTTTAATCTGTTTTTTAAGTAAAGGTTTGAAACTAGGGGCCAGAGTCTTCCCTCAATGATAACTGTGTGAATTTTGAAATAATTGTACAGGCTTTGTTGGATTTAATCTAGATTTACATCATTGTAAATAAGAAAAGATTTTGTGTATTGTTAGCAAAACTCTGGTTTTCACTCCTCTACCTTCATGTCTGCACTTACTGGCCTTTTTGCCTTTATCGAGACCTGAAGTCCCATAGGATTTAAATTATATTGAGAGAATGATTCTCAGATGTGTCAGGCCAGTATTATGAGATAATGAGAAAAGTGATTACTACACACCATTGCATTCTCTGTGCCCAGGTCTACACTAGCGGAGGGGTCGACCTAAGATACGCAACTTCAGCTACGTGAATAGTGTAGCTGAAGTCGGCGTATCTTAGGTCGACTTACCTGGCCATGAGGACGGCGGCGAGTCAACAGCTGCCACTCCTTTGTCGACTGCACTTCCGTCTCTTGCTGCAGTGGAGTTCTGGAGTTGACAGGGAGCGTAATCAGATATCGATTTTATTGCATATCTACACGAGACGCGATAAATCGATCCCTGATAGATTGATCACTACCTGCCAATCCGGCAGGTAGTGAAGTCCTGCCCTGTGTTGCAGCACATATGAAAAACATGCACACGTAAACAGACACATGCATGAGTGCAAAAACTCTGAGGCAAAGCATCTTGGTGTAAATAGCCTGCAAAGTAAGGAATTAACTGCATTCAAAACAATTAATTATATTTTTAGACATAAGAAAAAAAGATTTTACTCTTCCCGAGTCAACCCAGAGCTTTTCTTCACACTGTACATTAAGTCAGCTTTGTCCATATATCTATAAGTGATCGTGGATACTCCTTCATGGTGCAGCTCGCACACATGAGAAGTATTGAGATAGATAAAATCATAGGTTCATGTAAGCAGATCTCTTGTATGTTGTCAAAAAGACCAGTTTTAGTTTTAAAAAACTAACAGTCGGAATTTGGAGCACTAATAATTACAGCTGTAACTTGATGTCTAACTAATCACTCTATTATTAGGTCATGAAGTGTCTGAATATTATCCATTGCTCCCACAAATAATTGTCTGTACTAAAAAAAACAACGAGGAGTCCGATGGCACCTTAAAGACTAACAGATTTATTTGCGCATAAGCTTTCATGGGTAAAAAACTCTCACTTCTTCAGATGCCATGAAAGCTTATGCCCAAATAAATCTGTTAGTCTTTAAGGTGCCACCGGACTCCTCGTTGTTTTTGTGGATATAGACTAACATGGCTACCCCTCTGATACTTGGCGGTACTAAATTGCACCCTAAATTGCAAGTGCAGAAAAAGGATTCTTAAGCGTAAAACTATGCCTATATCCATAAGTCTCCCATTGCATATATAGATGACACTCTGGATGAAAAAAATATTCTTTCAGCCCATAAAAAATACTACAGAATTCTACTCTGATGGTCTATGCACTTCAGTTTTACAAAGTGGCATCAGGATACTACGGTAATGAGTATGGTATAAGAATAGAATAGAATAGAATAGAATAGAATAGAATAGAGGAGGACTTGCCTAATTTAGCTACAATGATTTTAGCATTGACTAACAAAACACTATAGTAGTTTTTATACAATCAATATTGAATCAAAATGTCCTAATCTTCACTCTCCTAGGTTAACTATACTTTGGATATCATTTGAGTCTGTGACGGCAGTGGCCAACTGGTTTTTATCTAATAAGCCCTGTCCCCAGCTACCAGTTAGCAAAACCATCCATACTTTGCTTCCCACTGCTGTTTCACAGCTGTGATACAAAGTCTTGCCCTAAATCCAAAGGTTAAACATTCTCTTGCAAAGTAGCATCATTGCTCTTGTGTGATATTGACAGATGGATTATCTTTAGCATCATAACAGCAAGTTGCTCACATGGTTAATATCTCACTTAGACAACTCCAGTATCAGAATATCGACACCTCCAATTTTAACTGAACTAAAAGGAAGTAGCAAATGAGTAGAAGACATCTGCTATCTTCCTTCCT
The DNA here is from genome assembly GCF_003597395.2 of Chelonoidis abingdonii. NCBI lineage: Eukaryota > Metazoa > Chordata > Testudines > Testudinidae > Chelonoidis > Chelonoidis abingdonii. The sequence continues at coordinate 118,126,081 of NC_133772.1, read as the reverse complement.
CACCCCCCACTCCACCCCCAGTAGTATTCCTATGCAAGAGAAAGTATTTAATTCACTAACACTTATCAGTTACAATTTAATACAAGTGCCAAATGTTTAGAGTTGCATCGATAAAATCATTATGCCTGCAGTCTTCTGTCACAAGGAGATGAAGGTTAGGCCAGTAAATTTTTCAAAGGCTTGGTATATGCCCATGCTGATTAGGTGCACATGGGAAGCAAGACTCAATAGACGTAGCAATGGAGGAGAGCCTAAAAATGTCACAGAAATTCATGTGCATGAATTCCAAAGGATCTAGCATTTGTTATATAACTGACATAAGAAACATGAATTAAAGGATACAAAGATCTCTTAGTAAATTAAATAACTAAATTCTACATTTCTTTCTGAAGCCTGCAACCTACCCAGAACAAATGATTAGGACAATGCTAAAATTGATCTTAAATGATCTCTAGTTCAAAAGTCCCAGCATCTTCTTGAGTCCATGGCCTTTAGAAGAGGAAAAGGGTTTAAGCCTTCCCAAAACAGACAAATAATACTATTCGCTATTGTGTTTAGAGTGAAAGAATGATGCTATATTCAAAGCCCTAAAGCCTAAAGTCCTCTGTTTATTTAAAGGACAAAGAAGGTAGAAATAGTCACAGTAGAAGCTTCCAGAATATCTCTCCTCCACAGTACAAATACACCTCACTGAGGAATAAGGAAGGATGGGCTCGTGGTTAAGACATTGCAGTTGGACACAAAGTTCAGTTATGATACCATTCCTGAACTAAAGAAAAACATAAGGACAGAAAATGTATAGAAAATGTATATTGTTCTATTTTATACTCATGCCTGTTTTTATGGAACACAGACTAGAAGACGTCTAAAAATCTGCCAGAATGGACGTTTCTTACAAACATGTGAAAAGATGTTTAAAAAACTATTCTAGGTTGCATTTCAGTGCTCTGAAAATGGAAGACACACAATAATGAATCAGTCATAGTATGGTCAGGTACACAGGTTTCCTGAGGCACTGTCAATGCAGCTCAGTCACGCACCTGTCTTGAAACTGTTCAGTGTTTCTAATTTGTGAAGTGCTTTTCCCATATGGGAAAATATCCACCACAGGCTTAGCTGAGACCAGCCATATTCATTTCATTTGTGATTTAAATCATCGTGGAACATGTATTTCACACTATGTAGGGCTAGTGTATTAACCAACATAGTGTCACCTTTCCATTGGCCTTTTTCCCCTACCTCTTTTAGGGCTGTAGTAACTGGATCCTGGTCACACTCTGCAAGATTGCCTGGCACCAAGTACACATGCATATTGTCTCAGATACTACTGACAGTCCCTGGAGAACATGCAAATCATACAAGTGACAGAGCCTCATACTCACAATAGGTACATCCATCAATAGGATATCCTTACTCCTGAAGGGTCTGGTCCTTTCTCCTTATGAACCCATAACTGATATTGACATAAGAGGGAATTTGGACTGCATAAAGAAAGAGATCTCTACACACAATGTAGATTTAATCCATTGAATGCACCACTTTTCATCACTTCACTGTGTTTAGAATGCAATAGCAGGTTCTGCTGAGGGGGCAGGAAGAGAGAGCTCATAACACCCATGTAGATTTTGATCAACATTTGACCTATCAGGGACTGAATCAACAGGACAGCATGAAACAGGAAATAACATGACAATGTTATATGTTTAAGAGCAATTAGCAATTTACTAATAAAGAAGAAGCAATAACTACAAATTTTAGCATTGTTTTCATCATTTGGGGGCCCCATTGTACAATCTCCAGCTTTCTTATGATTTAAATGGAACTCTTTTCAATGACAAATGAGAGGCTTAATGCCACTAGAAATCTACCTGGCTCTAGAAAAGTAGGTGATGTATATCCCAAATCATCAAGAATCTGAAATTAATTTACAAGAAATGCTGTTAGGTTATAAATTATGTATTTTAAATAACATATTTCCTTAATTAGTATGAGCCATATCATTCCCCTTTGATCTACATATGTGGGGTGGAATTTCTGTACACAGATCTCCCATGTTTGCAAGGAAAGGATGGAATCAGCTGTTTCTCTACCATTATCCCCCCTATGTCCCAGATACTACAGAAACCTTTCAAGGAAGCATGCCTGGGAAGGGAGAATGAAAAGGTGAAATAGGTTTAGTGATGGGGACACAGAATAACCTACCAACCTGGTATGGAGTCACATCTGAAGTTAATAGAACCTGATACTGTGTGTTCATTCCTCAAGAGAATAATTTGGGGGAATCTCACAAACTTTTCCTCCTCTCTTGACTCCAACCTTGGTTTTTTAAACTTTTTTGGGGGGAGTGGGGCAAATGCATTATTAGTAACAGCTTACATTATTAAAACTGTGACCATTATGAAACTAAGATGTACTTGTTGCTTTAAACACTGGTTGTTTACCTCTTCATTTCACCCCGCTTGGCCAGTCATTACAGATTACTCACTTTCATCTTGTTTTCCCTGGTCATTTTCTAGTCACTTTTCCCCTGCTGGCTCTCATCCTATACAAGCACAATGCTGCAGTGTTTGAGTTACAAACACAACATGGGCAATGTTTAAATCCAAATAAAAAGATTGTTTAATTGGAATTTTAAATAAAAAATGAAATATTTGTTTTTATCTTAGCTTTTGTAAAAAACTTGGCTTTACCAAACCTAATTATGGATTCTAATTAGCCTAAAGAACTGGCAACTTTATTCACCAGATCCTTTCTGGTTGAATGTCTTTATACAACTAACTAAACACTTCTGAAGTCCTATCTCAGACTGTTGTGTAAAATGAGAGAGAGTCTTACTATCTAAATACGAACATACATCAATAAATTCACCCCAGTTAGTGCAAGGGAATGTAAATTACACTCCTTTAAGGCTGCTAAGCTGCTAAACCTTGCATTTGTTCCCTTCTGGGGCACAATAGCTGTTCTTTCTGCCTGGCATGAGATGGGTTAACAAGGTACTCTCCTGCCAGTCATGGTCATCATTCAACCCAAACCAATACATAGATTGTACTTACACAGCTCCTTAAAATCCCTGATTGTTTCCTCACCAGATATAACAAAAGTAGCCTATGAACTCAGATTGATATTTTTTGAAATTCGGCTCTGTTTGTTCTCTTACCAATATTCGGGGAGTAGGGTAAGGTGTGGGACATATTCTCTTGGTGAATACATGTATAACCAAACCATCATCCTGCAACTTTTAAAATATGACTGCATAGTTGATACTGATAGCCTAAGGGAAGTTCTGGATAACAGAGACTCATAATCAGAATTCCCATGTATTTGATCCAATTCAGTTTCCATCAATGTCACACAAATATGAGTGGTTGTGAAATTCAGAGTCATCATTGCCCCCAGAAACTGATGTATACACTTTCAACTTTGGACAAATGAAGGGCAAAGAACTCATGTCAAAAAATTCCAATCGGACAACTCCTTATCCTTAGGGTGGCTGCTGAAACTTACAGTAGTTCAAGATCTAGCAGTTTCATATGGTAGCACATGACCTACTTATGCTGATGCCCAATCCCTCTACTTTTAATCAAACTGTCCCTTTATCTGTAAATCCCCAATCACAACATGCAGGATGTGTGGATCTGCTGATAAGAAATTTTTGCAGGAAAAGAGAGTCTGGGCAGATAACGGTTTTATTTCCAGGGCTGCTGGCAGCAACTCTAACACCTCATTTATTCCAGATTTATAAAGGTCCACTGTGTAGATCTGAGGGTAGAGCTAAGCATTTAACAGCTATGGTAACAGAATGTGTACCCACATACTATATTTGATGCTAAATATCAAGTTTAAATGATATTGATCATACTATTCTAATTTGGAATGAAAACAATTATCTTGTTAGCATTTAGTTTTCCATAGCGCCCGATTCTCTACTCTGTTACACTGGTTTTACAGCTACATAATATGACATGATTTCAATGGAAATATACCAATCTGACATTGGTATACCAGGGAAGCGACTCAGACCCATAGTCTTCCAAAGGAAATGGTAGTAACCCAGCTGCATGAGTCATTTAAAACTGTACTGGACAAAGTAATGCTTTTGGGAGCACTCCTGTATTGGCTATGACAGCAAAGTAGAGCAAAAAGGAGAACAGACAAAACTGAAGGTGTCTTTTCCACCTCTAAATTCTGTGATAACACTAATTCCTATGTATCCTAGTCCAATAAACAGTTATGTGGAAGGTCTGAACTATTAGTCTCCAAAATCAGAAGGAAAAGAACTTGCCAAATGAGCCTTTGTAATTCAAATGCTCTTAAAGGGTTTTTTTTCTGCCCTAAATATAATTCCGCATACACAGTATCATATACATGGAAGATTTTGTTAAAACAGTTCATGGATAAAGCATTTAAAGCAATAGCATGTTAGCTGGTCTGCTACAGAGATTATGAAAAGGTGTGTGTATTTGGTGATGGGAGATCTAAGACTGTTCACGGCATTTAGAGTACAAATTTGACAAAGAGAGATATATACCTTGTATTCTTTTATTGCTTATTTTCAAAGCTATAACAGTAGACACTTTTCTCTATGAGTAAAGACCGCTATTGTGTTATACACCACTACTAAAGCAAGAGGTTCTGAAACTAATTTTGTCAAAAGGTGAAAGTAATTTCTCAAACAAAAAGAGTGTGCGACTGGCAGGATGCATTTTACAGTTTTCTGCTGAACTGCAGATCAACTTAAAAAATCATAACAAAACAAAACAAGAGCATCCTCCCTAAGCACTGTGACATAGAGCCAGAGCAAAATATTTCAGAGGTCACTGTTGGGCATATACCATTTTGATACAAAGAGTTAAATAACACAGTTTGAAAAGGCTTTTATTCATTCATTTATTCATGTATATGTGCTGCTACATTCATGCAGTGTTACATTGTTTGCCCATCTGCAGCATTAGATAACTTTGCTTTTAGTTTGGCCTTCGTCTTTTTCATTTTAAAGGTACTGAAATGTATGCTGGACAATCACCCTTTTCAAATACATAACTGTACATAAATGAAAAAAGTTAAATTCATTTTCTGTGGGCACTTGAGAAGGGAAAATGCCTCATGTGACATTTGAGACATTTAAAACAAGACTGGATGATTTACAGGGGACGATCCTGAGCTAGACAAGATGACCTAACTGGTCTTCTCCATCTCTCTCTCTTTTATGATTCAGTGAATAACATGGGGCTAACAGTAGTAAATCAATAAAGAGAGATGCAATATGCATGTGGAACATTACTATATTTGGTTGCAATCTTCTAACTATGATCCAGAGCAAACGTTGGAAGTACTGATTTCACATTGCCTTAGGCATTTTTTTTCTATGCTTATTATTTATTATAAAGCAGTCATTAACTTTTCCAACTGGTATGACTTAAGAAAGAAAATCCAGCCTGATGGACTTGTAAATAGCCCTGAAGTCTGGTTAGGATAAGGGATAAGACCAAAAGTTATCACAGGCCAAATCCAGCTCAGCCATTGTTTTCAAGGGGATTGCTCATGAAAATGAGGCAAACTAGATTTGGCCCAGGAAGCCAATCATATAGACTGATGTAATTTATCCCTGCAGAAACCTTTCAATGCTGGTGCAACTATTCCTCACACTCAGGGATGCCTCCACTCCCAGTCCAAAAACAAAATTACAATGAGATGCTAAAATACTGCTGACAAATATTTTTACAGATACTCTAGCCCTTTAACTATCATTTCATACACAAAATAGTTCACTACATCCAGCTTGCCAATGAAAAAATAACCCAAAGAGAACTTTGCAGACCTAAAGCCTGGTCTACACACAGCTTGCGTATGGGTATAACTCTGTTGGTTGGGGGTGTGGTATTTCACTGAAATACTTGTATAATCCCAAGTGTGAACACAGTTATATCAGTATAAATGTGCCTTGAGCCAGTGTAGACTGCTTCCCGCCTGTGTGGGAATGTATATATTGGCATAACTGCAACCACAGTATGGGAATTGTACTGCTTTAGCTATCCCAGTATAAAAGCAACTTGCCTGTGTCAGGGTAGCAGGATTGGGCCCATAGTCAAAAAAATTAATTGTGACTTTGCTTTTCATCCATAGAGTTTTGTTTAGCAGTTGTATGTATCGTTTTCTAGAGAGTCTACCAAATAAATCATCAAAAGCAAGGCACATAAATCCAGATGGAATGTTCATAGTGCTGACCTGATGCCCAATTCGACTGATATTAATGAGAATTGAGAGCACTCAACGCCTAGAAAACTGGGGTCCATGGTCTAGGAACTTACAGTGAAGAAAAAAAAAAGTTTCTAAATTATCTTTTCATTGGGATTGCGTTTCTACTGACAAAACAATTTCTGCTTTATTTATTTTTTTAACTGACAGTAACTTTACTCAATGATGGGAGGTTTTGTAGAGCAATTCAGGGGAGAGGTTGCGCTTTAATTGTTACTGCAGTTGCTTTTCTTCTATGTGAAGAAAGTGAGGAAAATGTTTGTAATTTTGAACCTAGGGGGTATTTTACCCTGACTGCTAAATTGTGCTCAGCTGCAATCTATGACCCTGAGGATTTGTGTCTGTGTATCTATATCATGCATATCTATATCAAATACTACAACACATGCAATCAATTCTCCCTCTCACACAAGTAACCCTTATGCGTGAGAGAAGTCTCGTTTACTTCTATGGAACTACCCAAATAGCTAAGAACTATTTGTGTGACTAAATGGTGTAAAACTGTGCCTTTGGTTAAGAAGTGAAACATTCTCTTTGTTCTAATTTAATTTTCCCTATTTTTTTTTTTTGATTAAGCAGTGATATGAGCTGCCAACTTCAGTAGGGAAAGACACAATCTGACAGTATGAGCCTATTTCAGTCCTGATAAGGTGCTGATCATGCTTTCCACGCAGGGATTTGACCTTTTCTGGCTTTAACAGATCATGTAATATTTGTGTACAGTTTATAATAGCTGTTGTGGGAGAAGTGCCTAGCACCAACTTGCACAGGTATTACTGTAGGCAGAAGTGATTGCAAGTAGAGGCCCAATAGCTTTATGAGGAATTTTTTAACGGAAGGGGGTGGTATTTTAAAATCATGTGGCCCTAAACCTGCACTTCTCACTCAAATTCATTGATATTAATAGGAATCTTGCCTGAGCAAAAAGTGCAGAAGAGGGTCATTTGCTCATTTCATTATTTCAAAAGGCAATTGATTGGATGTCTGCCAGTATCAGAGCTGTTTTATTTTTAGTGAATCTCAATTAAATTATACATAAAACAGCCTTTTGAACAGAGGAGAAATCATTCCTCTTCTCCCCCCCCCCCCCACATTCTGGCCACCTCAATCCAAGTAGTTCTAATATGGTACTATGTTGGGAAGAGGAGTGATAAAAGGAACAAAGGATCCTCTCCTGTTTAACTCTTACTCAGGATCTGGCCCCACATAAGTAAAGACTTACAGGATCAGACCCTAGATTATCATGAGTATTTAAAGGTTATCTCCCCAAATATATTTCAAAATTATTCTTTTTGTTTTAATTTCTGTGACTGTGGTCTTTAACCCATAACTGTCACAGAGAATTACAATATTAATTTATCAGTTGAATAGCTGGCCAGTGATTAATAATTATGATGGTGGCCTTTTGACTTGAAAGCCATATCAGAAAATTTTCTGTAACCTTTCGGTACTCATGCTCTGTAAGGACCAGATCTTGCAATATGCCAAGCAGCTCCTGTGAGATGCAGAGCACCCTTCACTTTGCATGAACTTCATTGGGGGCTGAAGAGTGCTCAGCACTTGGCAGGATTGAGCAGGATGGACCTGATCCTGTATTATCTGAAGTTTATGGGAGTTTTGCCTGAACAAGGTCTGTAGGGTCAATTTCAATGGCACTGGTCTCTTGAATAAACCACAAGGTCTGCACACTTATATAAATACATCCTCACATTAAACTAAGTTAAAGAAGGTTTCTTTTAAAATATATTAATAACATGGTTCCAATTTGAGGTAAAATATACGGAAGACCTTTAAGCAGCAGAACTACGAGCACAAAATTTCTTTTTCTTTTTTTAAAAATGATGTTTATAGAACTCTTTATGCATCATTAAGTTTTCTGGAATCCTGACCATAGCATGATGGATTTGTTTTAAAAGGTTGCTGGTGTTTAGTTTTGATTCACTTCAAAGTGACATGTCAGAAGGAAGAAAATAAAGGCAGCTAGTTGCGTAAATCACAAGTGAAAAATGAGAGGGAACATGAAGGTTCCAACAACTTTGCCATCAACTGAAAATAACATTTATTGTACTAATATAGGATTTTAATGTTTGATGCAACTAGAATATATTTGGCTCAAGGGAGAATAGTTTTTATTTAAAATATTTTTCATAGGGTTAATGGTGGTGGTGCTGAGTTTTTAAAATCTGTTTGTTTCAATAAAACAGATCTAAAGAGTAATAGGGTTTAATAATTCTGCTTAATGGTCATTTTCTTTGTCAGTTAATTGAAAGGACTAGGTCAAACCTTACCAGAGGGGAAATAAACCTGGTGACTTCAATATATGCTAATTTAGCCTTCTTTAAAATAGTAACTTTACTGTTGTATCTTTCTGCTCCCTTTAAACACAAATATTTTCCACAAGTAAATGCAAATCTATATCTTTCTACCGCAAATACAAGCTCTTTTAATTTCTTTAGCAAATAAATAAATAAATAAACACATAAAAGCTCCTGAGTAAAGACTGCCCAAGGGGAGGGAGAATAAAAAAAAAACACCTAAAACCACCATATTACCAAGCAGTAATGCACCAAATACAATCTGGAACATGTCAAACAATGGTATCCACCCACCTAAGAACTGTGCAAATCTAAATCCTCAATTGCTGTTAACAATAATTAACTAAAACATGAAATATGAATGTGGATACAAGCAAGAGACAAATTAGTATTGAGAAGCTGTGTTTAATAATCTCCTAAAAGAGACCATCTGTTTATAAAGACCCCCTTTTTCCTTGAACTCTACATGTATTCATAATATAGACACAGCTGGATTTTTTTATTCTTTTTTAAAATACCCCGATACTATAAAGTCCTACCTACAGTATATCTGGTCTGAATGTTTGTCTCAAGTTTCAGTTGTTATGTAAGCATTTTGGGGCAATAAAATTTCAATTACAATCATCAGGCTTTGGAGTAAGTATTAAAACATCAGATGGACTGCACTACTTTCTTTATTGGCACTGGACAGTACTTGATTTATTTTTTTAACGGTGATCATATTCTCAATGCTCTCTGGAATAGCTGTCTAGATGTCTCTTTTTCTTTAAATTACTAGTACTTATTTGGACTTGGGTTTGTTTTGTTTGTTTGTTTAAATAGTTAAATTACATTACCAACAGAGGACACTACTTTGGGAAGATTACAAGAAAGTTAGGTGTCAAAAAGCAAAGCAATTCATATACCATGCTTTTAATCAACTTTAGAGAAGAAGAGAGAAAAAACACACACCATTGATCCTACACTTCTCACAGATAGAGGTCACTAATGGACTGAATTTGAATCAGTGTGGTAGAAACCGCAAAGTTATATGAAAGTAATCTAGTGAAAAATGAACTATTTTGAGATTAAAGAAGAGGTAGCAGAGATGATTAAGAAAAGCCCTCACCTTCACAGAAACAATGTTATCCTAAAGGTACCCTCTTTCCAATCTGTTAAACAGAAAGTGCAGCACTGAGAAAGCCTGATACCGTTGCATATTTGAACTCCTGCTTGTTTTTGAGTTTGTAAACCTCAGTTTATGTTTTTCTTCTGTTAAAAGGTATGGAAAAATCAAACTTGATAAGATTCTGCACTTAGGAGGTCTGCTATTTTAAACAATGCAAGACTAGCACATTCTTGATTCTGGATTGAAACCATAGCCCATGTAATGCAGATTCCAACTGGGAAGGTGTAGAGTTGCTATAGGGTGATATGCCTAAATCCTAAATCAAGCTGTCCAACAGGCCAGGATATATATGTGACTTGTAACAGTGGTTCAGATTAGATCCAGACAGAAGCAAACCCAGATAAAATAACATCATAAGAAACATAGGGTTTATGTGTGTGTGTTGGGGGGGAATCTTTTTAGAATACCATGTGCATTCCAACACAGTTCCTCTTTGTTATAGCCTGGGACTTTGAAAAGTGTGAGGATCATTCTGATCACAGATAATTTTACAAGTACTGCATTAACACAGGGATTGGAATTGCTTCATTTACACAGTTTCTGGCCTGCATGATCATTCTTTTAACTGCCTGGCTACCCAGTCAGGAGGGAAAACTGCAATTTAGAGGGAAAATCCTGTACAAATGGAGAAGTTCAAGGTGCATATGCAATGCCCCATCATAGCCCAGTAGCAGGGGCTAGTTGCATAGATATTTTGCAGTGTTTCATTCTGGATTCATTTTCAAGAGCAACATCAACCTTGAATAAATCAGCATTGTATTTTTTTATATGTCACTTTTTAAACTTAGTAATCTTGGCTTTTAGAGGCATCTGTTGTACCACACTGATGCAGAGCCATGCTCCAATGATAACAATGCATATTATGACTCTCTATTTCAAAGAGAGAGACAGAAAAAAGATTTATTGGTTCAGTACCTTTAAATTAATTTGGAAAATGACAGGATGCTAGTATTGTCTCCCCTCCTCCTCCCACATGCACACTTGCATTTCCATATATATAGAGAGCCCTCTCAGTGACTTTTCTCTGACTCCATGGTTGAATAAAAGGTGCCTTTGGGTAAAAATCACATCATGCCATGAATGAGGTGCATGGAAGGTTTGTGGGGTTTTTTTTTTCTGTTTGTTTTCTGTTTTCCCTGAGTAAAGACTGTAGGATTTGGTTCCACGTGTTAGATCAAGCTTGAGGTCTATTAGATTCTATTAGTTTGAAAGCTCTGAGAAGTTAGATGCAGTAAATAAACGTGTGCATGTGTGTGTGTGTGTGAGAGAGAGAGAGTGCTCTGCCTGGGTTTAGTATCTCTCCCGCGTCTCAGAAAATGCAACCAGCCTCTTCTTTTCGGTTTAGCAGGGGCTCTGCATTGCCAAAAAGCAGCATCTGAAGAAATCTAATCAGCACCTTCCACACACTGCAAAGGCATGTACACGGGTTTGTACCTTTGACTTTATTAGCTTATTGTAAGCCTTAAAACAGGTTTCCTCCATTACAATTAATTAAAAGCTCCTGTTGACTGATTCCCACTCCGAGGAAAAGGTAGATAGCTTCTCCCTTACTTCGCAGCCGGTGTTTTGTTTTTGTTTTTATCCTCACACGATGGAGAGGGGTGTATGTGTTTTTAAATTCATCATGATTTGACTATTTACATTAGAGGCTGCTGTTTATTTGGAAGACTTGATGCAATTTTTTCTCTCTTTCGCTTACTCATGACCCACCCCTGTTCATGTCTCTATAGATAGGGGTCTGATGTATTCTGATGCTTGTACAGTTAGTTCCCTTTTCCCCCGTCTGTTCATTTGGATTTCTTAATGATTGTCTGCAGTGAGCAATCTGCCGCCTCTTCCGAGCCTGGCTCATCTGTTAAAGTTCCTGTTTGCCAAAAAGATCCCCCCGCCCAATAATAATAATAATCAAACTCTATTCCCACCCCTCGAGATTATAACTCAGAGGTTCGTCTCTGCAGATCTTCTAAGTGTTTCCTTTGAAAGCTGGAGCCTTGTTTTCCTATCATGGAGAGGTTGGGGTGCACATACGTGCGCGGGGAGGAGGGTTGTCTTTTGTATGGATGCTAAAATGGTAGCGGGCAATCTATCGTTATTAAAATGATTTGCGATGATGAGGGTGAAAGCTTTGAGATCCATTCAAAATATACTCTAACTGAAACAAACGAAAGCCAGGAAAGTTACACTGAAATTCACTAACTGGCGTAAAATAACCGAGCAACCCTCCTGACACTTGTCACATACCATTCATAAATCTCTGTGTGTGTCTGTCTGACACACACACACACACACACAGTTTCTAATGCGGTGGAGGGTGATATTTCTAGTATAAAACCCGACCCCGGATCATTAACTTCTTACCGCCTTCTATTGAGGTGGGGGGTAGCTGCAAACTGCTGGGGAACTGGAATTAGCAGGGAGGAAAAGGGGAGAAATGAAATCCCATCTGTACCTGGCAGGGCTGGGAGTCCTTCTCCGGCACCGATCATAATCCCCCTCTGTGTCTTTTGCCCCCCACACCAAAACTTTTGCTGTAGCTGACGGCGCTTCTCCTTGGTGGTGGCCGTGCCGGTCGCCTTTGGCAGTATCCAATGTGGTGCGGGCGAAAAGCTGCCCGAGCCAGAGCCCGAGCCCGAGCCCGCCCTGCAGCTCCGCTTCCCCGCAGGCTGGCGCTTGCCTGCGCCTCCTCTCCGGAGCGCTCCGTTCTCCTTCTCTCTCCTTCCTCTCTTAGGAGGCAGCGGCATCATCCTCCCCCTTTCTCCGCCACCTCCTCCTCCAACGCGCAGCCCAGGGCGCTGGCATCCCCAGCACGAGTTGTCTCCGCGCTTCTCCCGCTGCCCCCAAATAAAGGAAGGAAGGAAGGGAGGGAAAGAAGGAGAAGCCGAAGGAACCCGATCAAGCCTGGTCGTTTTCTCCGCTGGAGACGCTGAGTGGATCACATGAGGAGGAGCCACACAGACCCAGGACCCCGTGAAGTCTCAGGAGGGACCGGACACATATGTGTGAATAGTCGCGTGTCTGTCGGTTTCCTTCTCTCTCCTAGTCTTAGGCTTGCGTTCAGCTGGGCTTGCAGGCTGATCTTAGCCGTTATGCTGCCCCAGATCTGACTATTCCCTGCTAATGTAAGTCGTGCTTTTTTCTCGCTCTCTTCCCCCCTCCCTGCCTGACACCCCAGGGAGATGTTTACAGTAATGAATTCAGTTGATAGCCATCTCTCTCTCCCCCTCTCCTGGAGTCCCTCCCACATTGCTAGTTTAAAGAATGCTTGGAAGGCAGCGCTGGGCTGCAACCTAGAGCTTTCCAAGAGGCAAAGTCAGGCTCTGGTGTTTTTTTTTTTTAACCCACTCATTGCCGAAACCGGCATCTGCTCCGTCTGAATAGTGCCTACGCGAAACGTATTATGGCGCTGGCAATGCGAAGCGTCCTAGAAGTGTGTGACAGTCTAGATTCAGGCCGATGTGTGTGGTTAGCTGTTTCAATTGCAAAGAGGGGCTCTCCTCTCGCCAAATAGCTGTGCCAAAGAAGGTAACACTGGCAACATAGCGCTATTCTTGCATAATGAATGCCCCCCTTCCCCCTGTTAGGAATAAGACCACCGTGTGATTTGTGACTGTTCCTTTCTCCTGGCTGAGGGCTGTTGGATCATATGAACGGGGTTTATTTTAAATAAAAGAAACTCCCGGGGTCAGTGACCCAAAAGGAGAGGTGCCCAAATTATAATAATCCTCTCCGCCAACATGGCGTTATTTCACTTGCGTGCAACCTCTGACGATCTCTCTCTCTCTCTTTCTCTCTCTCTCTCCGAACTTTTATCTGGGAAATAACAACGAAACAATAAAGTCATATCATTGGGGGAAAAAACGGATCTTTTTAAATACTCTGCCTGATCGCCGTGATCAGCCAGCCAGACTTTCAACTGCTGGAGAAATCTGAGGATGTATTTTATAGCCAACTATGCCTTGCCATACATATCAGATAAACCCCATTCCGATGTCTTGTACGGAGCCAAGAACCCCTTTTAGGGGTTTTTGTTTGTTTTGTTTTTTTGCACATTTTCCGGATTGTCTTCATTTCTTTCAGTGGGGAAGAAAAAAAAAGAAAAAAACCTTCCCTAGTTCTGTAGTAAGTGCCTGCCATGTTCTAACAAGTCCAGATAAACGCTGTGTTATTTAATTTTGAAGAGCCGGTTACAATATAGACTTTCAAGGGGGGTGGGGGGCATGGCTATCTGGAAAGTGCAGGAAACAGACTGTGTTTTAAGTTATTATAGGGGTGGGAAGAGAGGAAAAGAGGGGGGAGAATAGGTGAATTCGATCAATTCCATGTGTCTATTAGCCAGGAAAGTCAATGGAAGTGTCTCGGGATATATTTATTCATTGCTTTTGGCTGCATGATGAACTTGCAGTGTCTATTCATCTGTAGTTTAAAAGTGGAGCCATCTGACATCGGTTTCTAAATCTTATTCTAAATTCATTTGGGGTCTAAATTATCCCCCCCCCCCCTTTTCAAGGGCATACTTCATCCTGAGGCCGCTTGATGTGGGATGCTCTATTTGATGGAATAGAGATGGCCAATGTTTTAGAGAATGGACTTGTGTGCATTACTCTGTGCCCCTCTCTCCTTTCTAAACCCGCTCCACACACACACAACCACCACCACCACCAGCACTATCACCACTTTGGCTTTCCCTTCCACGCGCCAACCTTTTCTCGCAGTGCAGTGCCCTTAAAGGTGGCTAAAGAAAGACCACAATTATAGCGCACTGAAATAGCCCGCACCCCGGACAAAGTGTATTGCAGAAGTGTGCTGAAAAGGATGCCAAGGGGCAAATCCGGGGCGAAGGGCAGCCTGCCTGTGCCATCTTGCCAGGAACTTCCCTCAGCGGATGCAACATAAAAACTTGCTGATCACTGCACTGGCCAGTCCGGAGCTTTATTTCCCCGAGCACAGCAGAGGCCGCCTGTTACCGCCACCACCCCTGACCTTGATCTTGCTTCCAGATGAGACGTGTATCTACACCGGTGCAGTGCCGCGACCGGGGAGTAGTGGTGGGGGGACTAGAATATCCTGCCCTTGTGTAAGGACTCGGGGGTCGGGGGTGATTGGAGTTGTCTGCATGATGGCAAACACCTAGCGGCTTTGTTACCTTTGCAGCATAGGGGTGGCAGGTGTCTTCTCCAGAGTCCCACAGGGATCAATAGGATTCTGTTCACAAAGCCTGGCTAAGGCGCTTGTGCCGCGAGTTCGCCCGGGCTCAGACAGGAGTACTGTGCAAACCAGCGAAAGCTGAAGCGCAGAGCTGGCGCCGTTCAAGGCAGGGTGGAAATAATCACCAATGAAGAGAAGGGCTGCTGCCATCAAACCTACTCTGCGTGCAGCTTCATGCTGGCCCCGAGGAATGAAAGTTGCGCCAGCCCTAAGGGGTTAAAATCGGACCTAAACATTCCAGAGAATGAACGGAGTCTTTCAAAGCCGGATTCGGAGTCTTTTTTTTAAAGGGCCAGGAGCCCTGTTGCTGGGGGAGGGGGAGGAGAGGGAGGTTAAAGGTAATTATTTTAAAGTTTGTTTTACTGAAGCTGAGTGACTGGTAAAAGGTGAGAGACATTTTCTCCTTGTCAGCCCCTACAAACAGACTTTACAGAAAAGCTGTCAATGGGACTAATTGCAAGAGAAATTTGCTGCACTACCCCCTCCCCTCCATGACAGAGTCGCTCTCACAAATGCCTGACTGTAGGTGGTGCTAGGACTAGGGCTGCTGCAGCACCCCTGGCTTGAAGCGGTTTCCATTCTATATAGGGTTTGCAGTTTGGTTCAATGGCTCTCAGCCACCCCCACTATACGAATTGTTCCAGCATCCCCGCCTGACTTGGTGAGATCTTTGCGTAGCAATGTTGGAGCTTTGCGTAGCAATGCTTTGCGTAGCAATGTTGGAGCTTGCTGCTCTGACCTGTAGGCAAAGAAAGTGCCCATAGAGTTACATGTCTGGCTCCCGCAACCCAAGTTAAGGTCAAAGAGAGAGAGAGAGAGGTGTATAGACCAACACAGTCGTCAATTGTAGCTCATCCCATCCCAGAAAGAACGATGCAACTGACCCAGCTGTTACCTGCTGCAGCGGAGGTTCCTCCTAGGGATCTCACCCAAACCCCACTGGGTCAGGAAGGTTGAAAGGAGAGAAGCTTGCAGAAGGGAGGGACTCCTGCATGATATTGTTTTAAGGATCATCACCAAGGTCTCCCTTTTTTTCTATAGCTAGCGATGGTCACCATCACCCCAGCTTCCTCTTAAGGAAAGGCGGAAGGAAAGGCGCGGAGCTCCTGTCCAGCCGGTCACTGAACCCTGACACCCCACTGGCTGGCACTGACGAGCTCACAGCTGAAGTGGTTAAAACCTCCGTTTTATTTTTTATGTTCTTCCCCCTTCCCCCAGCGCTTCCAGCTCAACAAGGCTGAGCGATCTTATCGATGTGTGATCATTACTCACTGGTGACAAGCAGAGCTGCAGGACTCCTAAGTGAGTGTGACAGCTTTCCAACGTGTGGCTGCAGGGCACCCAGACATATTCTTCCGCAAGCAAGTCAGCGGCTTAACCCTTTGCAGCCTCACGGAAGAGCAGTCGCACAGATCACTGAGAAACCCCAATTCGGCTGGGATTCCCTATTGAAAGTCAATAGCAAAGATTCTTGCTGGGCTTATGTCTTTTTATAGCGTGTCAGTTTCTATTCTTAGTTTGCTTTAAACGGACAGTGTAGCTCCGTTCTAGCTTGGGAGACATCTCTTCTCTGAGTTTAGGGACTTACTGGATCCTCTAGGGAAAAACAGACCCCTTTGGGGTCCATACCTTTTGTCCCTGGCTTGGGACAGGTCTCGAATCCAGCAAGCAAAACTTCAAGCAAGTCGTCCCCCTTTGTTATTTCTCCCTCTGTCCCACCTCCGGCACTTTAACCATCGAGGAGTGTGATGGAGCCGAAAGTACGTATGTGGAAATACGACCCCATTCAAAACTCTGGCTTCACCTTTTGGAAGACTATTTATAGTAGCTTCAACAGGGACAGGTAAAAGTACCCACAAGAAAAAAGCGAGAGTCTCGCTCACGCAGGCACTTCGCCAGTGTTCAAAGGAAAGCTTTACCACCATCATTAAACTTGAACATGTGGGAACACGTTTCCTTCAGGGGGAGAAAAGGCATTTTGAAATGAGAGAGATAAGTCACAAAGGCGGGGAGGCGGAGAATCTTTCAAAACTAGATTCCCACCAGGCTCGATTCCGCTCCGGGACACGTCTACTGCTTTGTAAAGTTTTAAACACTGAAGAAAAAGAGCAAGAAAGAAACCGACAGGCAGAGGTATTATCAACGGCTCCATCGATTTGTAACCTGTATTTTAAAGAACAACGTTCCAGTATCTGACCGTGCCCCCCTCTAAAGAGCTAACATCAACTCAAGAAAACCCATCAACTAAAAGTAGTAAAGATTCTGTAAGACAGTCTTTTCTAGAGCTCCAAACTAATCTGCTTTTTCTTTTCATTAAGCCTTTAAAACTAGATTGGACAAAACACAGAAGGAAATCATGCCGTACTTGCCAAGGGATAGATCAAGTATTTCCCCCCATCTCTTTAATTTCTTTGATATAAACACAAAATCAAACAAGCCTCCTTGAAAGACCTTATAAAACGCATGAAATATTCCTGATACAGTTATTAAAAAAAAACCCGATAGCATAAGTACCGTGATTATGCCAGAATGAGTCAAGTCTCACAAACATGATTATCATTTCTATCATCCCTCTTATGTACAAACAGGAAGCTTTCTAAACTGGAAAAATTACACATCAATGCCCAGAGAAGCATTAAACAGCAAGACAAGCATTTGCTGTTGTGGAATTGCTTGTAAGTCTCTTCGCTTTGCCAAGGTGGCAGCATAGCACAGGGTTAGGCTCCTTGGAGGAACACAAGAAACATCAACATTCAAGAACATATTGTAGGATAGCTAAGGAGTGCTAACCTACCAGCTTTTAAAACCTCCTCCCACCTATTTTAGGTTTATTTATTTATTTATTTATGTCCCTTCTTTGAATTATTAATCTTAGTTATAGTCTGACTGCTTAGACCTTAAACAGAGTCTTTTTTCTAAAATTGATGAAGCTTTTTTAAAAACAAACTGCTTTATAAGGTTGTAAAGGCAATCAACTGAAAGGAGAACACAGAAGTATATACTGAAATAATCTGTGATTATAAGTGGGGCTAGCCTAGAGTGATGTGCCAGTGATCCATACTAAAGGCACACTGATGTAATCACTTTTAAGAGAGAATGAAACACTATAACATAAAAAAACAAAACAAAAGAGCTTATTTTGAAGAGATGGCATTAGAGTGATAGTTGTACATTATAAATGAAAGAAAGGGTAAAGGGAGTTAGAGATATTTCTCTTGAGTCAAATAAATAAGAGTCTGTCATAGAATGCCTTCTCTCACCCTGGATTTCTCTTTGCAAACATTCGTCACAAGTTCACCACAGTATACGTCATTTACAATATCACATGCAACTTTATGTCCCAGGTCCACAAGGCTTTCCCAAGCACAGGGTAAAAGGGTGGAAGGAAAGGTCTCACCACTCTGAGGTCCTGGGCTTCTTTACCCTTCCTTCCAGCTTCCTTTCCTGTCTACCTTTTAATAGTGCCCACGGGATATACTGAATCCCCTTGTTAAGTATCCCGCCCTTAATCGAGTATCTCCCCAATTTGACTCCTGCCCAGTGGAAGCTTGCAGATTGTGAGTCAATTTTAGGCTTACCCTCATTCTGTCACAGAACCTGATAAAAAATCTATTCATAGAATATCAGGGTTGGAAAGGACCTCATTGAGTCCACCCACCTGCTCAAAGCAGGACCAATCCCCAAACTGATTTTTACCCCAGTTCCGTAAATGGCCCCCTAAAGGATTGAGTTTACAACCCTAGCTTTAGCAGGCCAGTGCTCAAACCACTGAGCTCCCTCTCCCCCTTATAATATATGGCGATATACCTATCTCATAAAGCTGGAAGGGACCCTTAAAGATCATTGAGTCCACCCACTGCCTTCACTAGCAGGACCAAGTACTGATTTTTGCCTCAGACCCCTAAGTGGCCCATTCAAGGATTGAGCTCACAACCCTGGGTTTAAGGAGGCACATACTCAAATCGCCAAGCTATCATTTACTTCAATGGACTTTGGAGACTGAAATCACTAGAGACAGAAAGGGAAATTAGGACTGTAGTCAATTGTTCAATTTCAGGCAAATAAAATATGTACTTTTTGCTTAGGAACATTTTTGGGTTTTATCACTGTGGTTTGGAAGGGAAAGGGTGTTTAGAAGGTGAGAAAGAAAGAAAGAAAGAAAGAATTCAGTAATTTCTCCAGATACCTACAAGAAAAGTCTGTGCAGTGACAGGCCACCATGTTTTTTAATCATTACTGTATTGTATTTTGAATTCTGGGACAGAATGAAGGCATAAAACTGTTTGTCTGCAAATTAATAAAACAATTAAGGACATAACAATGGCCATACTGGGTCAGATCAATGGTCCATCTAGCCCAGTATCTTTCTTGCAACAGTGACCAGTGCCACATGCTTCAGAAGGAATGAACAGAATAGGGCAATTATTGAATGATCCATCCCCTGTTGTCCAGTCCCATATCTAGCAGTCGAGACTTCGGGGACACTCAGAGCATGGGGTTGCATCCCCGACCATATTGGCTAATAGCCATTGATGGACTTATCCTCCATTAAAACAGTTTGGTTAGAGTTATATAAACTTGGAAGACAACATTGGATTGCCAGGTTTTCTCTGAGCTCTTAATTTTAGAGTGAACTAATGTAATGTAAAAGTTTTATGTAACCAAGGACAGGATCTGATATTGAGCCTATAAATGGCAAACTATTACTGACCTGCAGGATAAGGTCCTGCAATTTCCAAATATAAAATTTATCTATTTTGGAGGCTTTACTTTCTTTTCTTAATTCCCTTCACAATTCATAGTTATCTGCTATATATTGACTAGGAAGGGTCACTTCAGTATCACCAAGTAATAGGGTGCACAGTGCCTTAGGGTGCTGCACTTTACTTCACAGGCTTGCCCTAGCAGAGATCCTCCTTTCTTTCCTCTAGGTGGTTTCTGCAATAAGCTTTTCACAAAATCATGACAACCAGTTTCTGAGAATTGCATTCAGGCCATTCCTCACCATCTCTTTCCAAGAGACACAGGCATCTGGGGAGTTCTGTGGATTTCCTCTTGTGTCTAAGCATGACCAGCATGTTTCAAAGTTTTCAGTTTGCAGCTTCTTTGTTAGTCTTGTTCTTCCAATAAAACCAGGAAATAAACTGGGCAAAGTCATTCTAAGATTAAAGTCTCCTGAAAATATTTGCTTTTATTTATGTATGTATTTAATTGTATTTATTAATTGGTAGTTGTTGTGGACACCTTAGAGACAGCTTGTCAAAGACTGTTGAAGCCTGACAAGGTGTAGCTAGATAATATGTGAAGAGAGATACATTGGATAAAGCTAGACTACAATACAAAATGTTATTGTTCGAAAGTAGGCTGGATAGCCATTTGTCTTGGATGGTTTAGACAACAACAAATCCTGAATCTTGGAAGGTTGTTAGACTAGATGACCCTTGCGGTTACCCTGGGATTCTGTGTTTGAGGGGATGCCCTTTACCCACTATTAGCTGGAAGGATTTGTGCCCAGTGTCGCCCAGGACAAATTGTGGTCAGCTTCATGTCAGCTAATAGGGGTTAAAAGGGCCTATAGTGAAGGCAACCCTACAGAGAAATTTCAATCACTGGTGTCCACTTTCGTGCAACAAATAGTGTATTCAAATAATCACAGGTTCAGTTTGGCTAATAATTTGCACCTGAAATTCAGGTCACTTAGTTATCTAAATAACTGGCTTGTGAGGACAAGAAGCTGGCTAAGAATCAACAGGCATATGAATTGCTTCTGCAGTTATTTGTGAGCCCAAAATCTCAAGTGGAAAATGGAATACTGATTAAGGACAAGAAAAACATATGACCCCTACCTGAGATGAGCGAGAAAGAGATCTTATTTGTTACTTCACTACCTAGCATGGTGAACACTGGAACTGTAAGGAAAACTCTTTCTCCATGGAGAAAAATGGCCCTTGTTGGTTTTTCCTGAAATAGGTTCTCAATAAAAGCATAGAAACTCTTTTATCTATTAAAACCAGCCATTGAATTGAATAGGAAAGTTGTCCATCTCTGCCTCTGTGATGGAATCTTTATCTATTCTCGAAACCATCTGCACATGCCTATCAGAGAGACCTTCTGCTGACTATGTACAGAACTGAAAAAGTGAACTACGGTAAAGGTCACTCCACCAAATTCATTATGTTGTTTCTTGTGCCTTCATCTCTCCTCTTTTACTTTAAGGGGAAAAGGGCTAGAAGACAGACAATCAATACAGATCTAGAAACAACACCACCTTTTGATCAACAAAGCCATCTGCCCTACTTCCCAAATAATCTCAAAAACCTGTTGATTCTAATTTTCTACTGATTAAAAAGTCATGTTCATTTTTACTTGCATATTCGTAGATTCAAGAGGCAGAAATCTTTCCTTCTCTTCTGTGTCATTCAGTCTGTTTTCAGCAGGTCTCAATGACCTTTAGTATTTTCAAGGGGACCATTGTTATGAAAGGGACATTCCAAATGATTTAACACGATCCACTATGCTTACAGCTCAATAAACAAATCAAAAGAGAGAAGTTCAATCCCCTTTTGAAAGTACTTATATCTCTGCTTATGAGACAGATGTAACTGTGATACAAGAACTGATAAAAGCTGCACTGCTAGATCTGAGGAATAATGATTTTGATTCCTCCATGAGGTTGGGGAAAATCGCATGGCACACTGAACTCTTAGTGGTCTGGGGTATTTTGAATGTTCATTGTACTTTTGAAATATTTTGAACCAGTGTGACTTAGGTATCACTTTCTGAAGACTCAGATAGTACAATGAAGGTAATGGTTGGGATTGTCAGTGGAGCCAAGCACCCAAATCCCTTTGAAATTCAGTGGAAACTGAGCACCTAACTCCCATATGCTCCTCTGAAAACTCCAGCTGATAATTCCAGAGGAGTACCATACTGAATCACTTTGAAATAATGAAGAAACAAAACAATCTCTTAGCATCAGAACACCTTAGGAGTAATGGATAGCCTGAAGGAAAATGACTGTTGACCGAACACTAGGGATTCTAATGAAAACTCTTATTACACCCATTTTACACTCCATTGACATCAGTGGAGTAATGTATGATTTACATCAGTGTAAGCAAAAGGAAATGGCCTTATATGTACACTAAAGAATTAATCCCCATCTTCTCCCTGGGAAGCTGAGAGGGAGATTCCTCTATATGAGCTGGGAGCTTGAGACAGGAAGAAACGTATTTGTCGTGAGAATGTCAGAAAGAGACTCCATTTTGAGAGCAGAACATAGACTGCAGGAGATCACAATAGACCGAGGACTATGGGTTCCACAAGAATAATTCATAGTTTAAGTCTTTAAATGCCTTAAATAATAGTTCTTTTCCATTTTGAAACTAGAGTAGTTTCCCTAAACCTATCAGATGCTTAGAGTTGTTAAACGTTTAACTTAAAAAACAAACAAACCACCACCCAAACTCTAAACTGGACCTTGAATAGCGAGTAGGTTACAGAAGAGAATTTTTTTAAAGTGTTTGCTGTAGTTAATTTAGTTGGGGCAACCTATTGACATGTCTAAGACTATATCACTCCTCTCTCTTGGCCAGAGGTAGGTAAAATTGGTCAGTACTCATCGTTATTGGTTAAGGGTAAAGAAGTGAGGTCTCTACTCATTAAAAGACCATTTAGGAAGTGTAAGGATTCAGAGAGGACACAGAAGAATAAAAAATGACCTCAAAATAACAGGTATGGCCAAAGTCCCCTTTGGAATGTTAAAGGTCTCCTCCAAAGAGTTAGCATCAACATAAATGTGTTGTAGATACAGTATAGAGCCCTGTCCTTCTACCATTACTCATGTGAATAAGCCTATTAATTTCCATGCACCTACTGATGTAAAACAGGCAGGGCTTTTCTTGGGGGGAGAGGTAGCTCAGTGGTTTGAGCATTGGCTTGCTAAATCCAGGGTTGTGAGCTCAATCCTTGAGGGGCCCACTTAGGGATCTAAGGCAAAAATCAGTACTTGATCCTGCTAGTGAAGGCAGGGGGCTGCGCTGAATGACCTTTCAAAGTCCCTTTTAGTTCTAGGAGATTGGTATATCTCCAATTATTATTTTTTTATAGCTTTTGAGAATTTTCTGAAATATTGAGATCTTTCCACTAGCTGATGGCAAACCAGTATTCAGTGCCAGAGATAATTAATCTTATATAGCAATGTCTAAAGGGGAAAAATATAGTTTTCATGTTGAAATCCATTCAGAAGGAGTCTTTTCTGGGACACTCCCTATTTATGACAGAACACAGATGATATTTTGTGACAATGGTGGACATTTTATATTTATGGGTTTTTTTGGAAGAAAAATGTTACTGCAAAACAGATGGGTGAAAAAGAAAATCAGATACAATATCAGTTTCCTTAAGAAGAAAATAACTTGACCATCAGAGAGCACAGACCAAGAATCTTTCCCTTCTGAGGGTATGTCTACACAGCTGATTGCAGCACTTTAATGTGGCTGTGTAGTCGTGGGTCCAGCACAGTGAGAGAGCTCTCCCCACGCTGTAATAAAACCTCCTTCACAAGGGGAAAAGCTACCAGTGCTGGGATCACAGCTCACAGCGCTGTTGCACTAGCTACAGCACTGAAACTTGCATCACTCAGGAGGTGTTTGATGACACTACAGAGCAGAGCACAGAGATAAATAAACAAGAATCACATTGTGCTGCTTCTCCAGAAGGTCCCTGTTCCAATGTCTATTACTTAGGGGCAGAAAAGCATGTCATTCTACTGCAGACTGATCACCTGAAAGAAAAGCTAAAAAGCCAGCAGAATTACCAAGCAGATGGTATCTATTTGGCATCCTGATAAATTGACACTAAATTTTCAGATTTTTGAGAGGATTCTGAGGTAATGAAAATGTCTTGTGAAACAATTTGTTTAGCTCTTCAGCGGTACAAAGCACCCATGTTACAGATTTGTAGACAGTGAGAGATAGAAAGGTAGCTAGAGTAGTCAACACCTTTTCAATCTGGTTTAAAACAAAGGACCTGGTTGATGCACTGGTTTAATTTCTCTCAGTCCCAAGCTTGTTTTCAGGATCTGGTAAAAGAGAGTTTATGCCACTTTAATGGTGTCTTTATAGCCGGGAAGATTTTGCATTTTAGACTTAGAGGAACTGTTGATAGAATGAAGGAGGTTAGAACTCTGACTAGTTCTACTGAACCAGTGAAACATTCATCACCCATTCAGGAAAATATTCTCTTATGGCTGAAAGATGGAAGGGATGTAGTTTAATGAGGTGTGAGTACTATATGGAAGTGGAAATACACTGCTGAAAGGTATGAGGCTACTTGTGTTGATATTATGAAGAATATTTTGTCATTGATATGAATCACATTTCTCATAATGCTATTCCCATTCTTTAGAAGGGACTGAGAAAGATGCTGTATTTTGTTTGGCCTTTGGGATACTGAGAGAATCTGCCTCGTGATCAAACTCATTTACAAAAGCTTACCAGGACTGCAAGCTTAGAGTGAGCTTAATTAAGCTTAGGGAAAGCATTATCAAATGATAATTTTGTCTTTCTTGTTTCTTCTTCTCTCAGCCTCTGCAGTTCTCAAACCCACAAGTCTCTGGAGAACAGCCTGTTCCAGCTGTACATTATATACCTTGGTGCAATATGGGATAGAAAGAGGATCTTTATATTTAAAGCAACCAGTTCTACATGTAGTGTTTGCATGGATCACACACCATTACTTTTTCCTCCATGAAACACAGTACTTATTTCCGTCTGATTTCTTGCCTTTAACTCAAAAGGCTCAAATCACAGTAAGTTTTTGCTTTGTCTTCAGTTAGTGCTGCTTCTTTGGTGGCTATCAGTGTTACTAGGAGTGAGTTATGGTGGGCTCATTTAGTCAAACACTACATAGACACCAGGTCACAAGCAGAGTAGTTATTAGGAACAGTCATGAGAATATCCTCAGGATAAGTTGAGTGTCTCATTTGAATCATAAAATGTTCTTCCTTTCTTTGTCTCGGGCAGAAAGAATACTAAGAGCTTATAACTCTTTTTTTTAGGGCCAAGAGGAGGCAATGAAATCTTTCCTGAAAAAAACTGAGCAGCTTGAGTATTTAATAGTTTATTGAGGACTTTGCATGAGGCAAAATGATATGAGGGAAGGAGAGAGGGAGGGAAAGGTTTTATTTATTTTATTACTATACTTTACACTCAGAGTTCTAAGAGGCAGTGGTGCTAATTCTCACAATTTTATCAGGAATTTCATGATATTTAATGTTTATGTTAAATCCTTAGTTTCTGGAGTCAGCTGATTTTATGAGAATCCCAGTTCTCATTTTTTAAAGAAGTACTATTCTGGTGCTCAGAAAAGGTTGAAAATGTGAACCCTAGAGGCTCAAAACCAAATGGCAGGTAAAAAGAACTCAGACAATATTATTCTTAATATCTCATTATTTTCAATCCAGTCTCATGATTTATGGAGATGTGAGTTGTAAATGCTTGGACTAGGCAGTTCTGCTGTTATCTTTATCCCACGTATATAATCTGTCCCTGATTCTCAATTATTTTTCAGTAGCCAGACAGTGCGCAAATCCATGCACTCTGCTTCACTACTATCTTTAGGACTTTCTACCACTTCACCCACAATGAACATGGCCACCTTGACATTTTAATCCAGATGCCCCAAGATGAAAATCTTCTCATTATAAATCAACTATATCCACAAATATTTCATCATTAGACAGTTCAGTATAACGATAATTACCTGAAGATGCTGTTATGTTTCAAGTAATGGGAATTTCTTAACTCAAGGCACAGAGGATAAAAAAATGAGATACAGGAACCGTAGATTGCTTAAATCATGCCTTCATTATATGAGTTTTCACACAGCACTGCCTAAACTCTCATGGTCTGGTTTTTGCTCTTCCTTACACAGCTTTTACATTAATGGAACTCCACTGACTTGACTTTATTTATTCTTGATTCAGGTAGATGTTACTGAATTGGGGCCTCAAAATCCTGTCCCAGCAGATACTGGGATGGATTCTCTGAAAAAGTTTCTTTTTAATTGTTTCAAAGTCCTAATCATGAATGTAATGGGGACATCCTTACAATTGTTCCCTGTCAACTTAGTAATGACCATCCATATGGAGTTATACATACGTGAGTGCAGATAAATGGGGAAAAATTCTCTACTGGCATAAGTAGGTGAAACTCTATTGAAGTCAATGGAGCTGTGCCTAGCAAAGAACGTAACTTTTGCTCTAATGGATAAGGCCTCTAGTACACCTAGAAAAGCATCCTGACAATGGCCAGTATCTGAAGTTTAAAAGCAATATGTACTCACCCGTAAAGAACCTGACTAATTGTACAAGCTGCAGTTCTTGATTAAAAATAAAAAAATGAAAAAAAGCTAAGGATGAAGAAACAGAAGTCAAAGAAATTGATGATCTTATTCTAGTTGAGTAGCCAGCAAGGCACACTGTATTTAATGGCATATGGAAGAGTTCTCTTTTGTTTTGAGCTATTTTTTTAAACGCTCATATCTTGGGAAGCATGTGCGCACACACACGAACACACACAATTGGGCTATTAAGACTCAATAAATGCATTGATTTGTCTTTCTTCTTTCTTTTTCTCATCATTCATTAAACGATACACGACTTGCCTCCTCACATTTTAAAAAAATCTATTTCTTTACTCTTCATGTTTTATTGCGAACAAAAAGTAGTCTTGTGCCGCGAAGGCTCATCAAAGTAATAATTATATTTCTTTTGTCTGCACTGAACTGTCTGTCATCTGTGAGCATTTGAATGTGCTATGTGTCTTTCTGCATTTGTCTGCATTCTTCCTCATTATTTACTGCTCCTCCATCATCCACTACTGATTGTTAACTTCTTTCTGCTCTTTCTGCCTTTAATTTTTCTGGCCTGTTATTCACACTGTTTTTAACCTTCTACCTGTTCCACACCAGAAATGTTGGTGATGCTTTTTTATATTTTAATTTTACAAATTTATTAAAATATATTATTTATACTAATAGCTCTGATGTTTATCTACATGACCAATCTGCTAACATAATCTGCCAAAAGAATGGAGGAAGTTTTGTTAAGCAACATAAATCAGAATCATGCCATCCCAGATCAAACACACACCTGCACATTCCCCCCCCCGCCCCCAAATCTTCCCTTTAGGCATGGAGCACCCTCTCTGAAGTAATCGGTGAAGTCAAAACCTCTTCCAAACCCTTCCTCAAAACCCACTTCTACTGTGATGTCTATGATATATTGTCAATTGACAATGGTTGGAGAGGTGGGCAGCAAGGATTAAAGACTGCAAATATAATCTCTGAATTTGGTTTATTTTTAGCATTCGTAATTCTGGTTTATTATAGTTAATTATAAATATATCATCTTGAAATCTGCTAATTGTCCCATAGCTGGTAAGAAGTGTTCATAGCAATGTTACATTTGTCCTTCCTCCCTCTGACCCCCATCCCTTCAAGTGTCTGTCACAGCACTTGCTGTGTCTTGATTTAATTCAGATGGCAAATGTTGTGAGACAGTGGGTCTTTGAACATGTGTTTGAACAGCATCTAGCACAATGGAGCCTTTGAAGGCTACTGTAACACAAATAGTATATCTGTACATCCTGCTCCCATTGAAGTCAATGTGAGTTTTGCCATTTACTTCCCTGAGAGCAGGCCCTTAATCTTTGGGGTTATCATCAGTAAAATGGGAATAACAATGTTCACTTATTTCCCAGGGGTATTCTGAGACTTTCTGGAAAGCAAGTTGAGATAATCAGATAAGACATCCAAAAGGGGGGAAAAATATTCTAAATTGTGGCCCAGAACCTTAGATGGTGTTAATTGGAATTAGTAGAGCTACATTGATTTACACATATGGAGGATATAGTCTTGAGTGTCTTATTTTAACATAGCTTTAATCAAATTTGTCATAAGGCATTAAGGCTGACTTCAAAAACCTTGGAATTTCACTTTAATTGATAATAACAGTACCTGGTTCTTATATAGCATTTTACATCAATAGATCTCAAAGTGTTTTAAAAAGCAGGAGAACATCATTGTTTGGGTTCAGAGGAACGCCACAATATTCTCATGTTTCTCCAGCCAGAAGGTTACTAACCCCTTGAGGCTGAAATATTCAGCTAGAAATCTGACCAAGACAAGTTTTCTTTCACATTCAATTGCTATTTATTTTTTCTCCTGTTGTTATATGGGGTTGAGCTTTCTCGTGGTATTTGGGGCACTTCTACCTGGCATCAAGGAGAGCAGAGACGATCACAAAAGTAAAATAATGTTTATCAACTTAACTGAACATTTTTCATACTTTGCAAGAGCTTCGGTTTCAGTCTATTTTGACTTATGGGCAAATGTTTGTATTGGTTCTTATTTTATCCAAACAAGATTCCTAGATTTTATTGCCAGAAAGGGACTATTATTATAATTGAATTTGGTCTTCGGCATAACCCAGGCAATAAAATGTCAACCAGCAATACTTGCACTAAATTCAATAAAATGTGGTTGAGCTACAGAATATCTTTTAGAAAGACATCTGCTCCTTCGGTAAGCTGTTCCAATGGTTAATTGTCCTCAATGTTAAAAAATATGTGCCTTATTTCCAGTTTATATTTGTTTAGCTTCAAATTTCAGCCATTAGAACTTGTCATGTCTTTTTTTATTTGCTAGAATAAAGAGCCTTCTAGCATCTTTCCCCCATGTAGCTACTTATATACTGTGATCAAGTGATCTTTCATCTTCTCTTCAATAAGCAAAGGAGATTGAACTCTGTAAGTCTTTCAAGGTTTTACCCATCCCTAGAATGCAATTTAGTAAAACATCACACATTAGTTTCTCTCTCTCTCTCTCTGTTCTTTCCTTTCCCAAATTTTGTTGGCCACCAGTTCCCTGTCAAATAGCACTTCATCCACCCACACTCCCCAGCTGCCACTAGTTTTCATTTTACATCTAAATGAGCAGAATGCATCACCTGCTATCAACACTACCATTCTTCCCTGTGTGCTGGGAGGTGATGAGTAATCCCTGAACTAGAGTCTAGTCAATCAACAAACCAGGAGCTGGTCTGGTGACTCTGAAAGCAGGTATGTAAGCCTCAGAAGATAGTAGTTGCTTTGTGGCCTGGAACTCTGTGCTGCTTGACAGTGGTGATGGACTTTTTATCCTACTCCACTCTTAGCCTTAATCCTGCTGCAGCCTTGCTTTGGCAGCAGCCTAATTCCAGCACCTACTTTTACTTTGTTCCAATCCTGCTTTTTATGCCTGATTCTGGCTTTGACCCTTGGCCTGACTGCCACTAGTCCAACTACCAGATGTGACCATCTTCACTTCAGTTTTATACATGCAATGTATCAAGAAAAGGTAATTGTACAGATCTTCACTGACCTAGGATGGGATGTAGTCAAGAGATTATTTCTGAACCTTAGAGGTCAGTACTGTATTCTGCTACCCAAAGGAATCTTTTGCTTCATTTATTCCACAGACAAAATGTATTTCTTCTGTAGCAGGAAGAGTACTGAGCATATGGGCACAGGGGAGTCTGTCAGGTGCCTGGTTTTCCTGCAAGGAGGAAACTTGGAAAATCCCTAGAAATGGAAAGCAGTATTTGGACTATGTCCATCCCACCTACCCTTCACCATAGGAACACAAGGTTGCCTCTGTATACACTGATGATTTAGGTAATGAAAAGGTTTAGTCCTTAAAACCATAACCTGAGATCCTTTGCACTTTCAGAGGAGGTGCTGCAGGAGCCAGTGCAGAAGATTTCATGGCTCTGGGCTGTACAGGAGGCAGAAGGTATCTCACAGTTGGGTCAAATTGAGTACCCTTAAATAGCCTAACATTGGTTCAAACAGTTTTCTAATTGGAAGAATTAGCCATGTGTCCCCTTAGATATAGCATCTTGGACAGCCCCTTCTATTGTTTATGCCTAGTACTGGAGAAGGTGGAGAGCAAAGCAATTTTTCTACCACCTACCCTCTGCTTCTTCTCCCACCTCAGTGGACGGTGGGAAAGGAATATGCATTGACAATCTTGTTCATATTTTATGTTCAATTTTTATCTTGCAATGCTTTTTGGAGGCATGATGATTCACTAGGGTGTCGTGAGGACTCCGTAGTTAATGCTTGTACAGGACTTTGGGGATGGAAAATGGTAGCTAAGTACTATGTGTTAGTATTTTCCCATCAAGCCTATGTTGCCTGCTGAAGAATTTGGTGCCATTCTTCTTCAGCTATGAAGGGATCTCACCACAGAATTTCAGCCCAACTTTCTGCAGGGCTCACAAAGCCAATAAGAAGGTAGCACTGTGTTATACTATGTATTGCATATCAGAGTACTGATTTCCAGCTCTGCATGACTGGGTGAGTAAATTAGATCCACTGATCACTCCTCTACCTACCACCAGGAACAAAATTACTCCCTGAGGATGAGCCCAGACCTGTGAGCCCTGCTGGGGCAGGCTATAAGAGCCCCCAGTTTCAACTGCACCAGCTGGAAGGATCTTCATTGCCTCCTGCCCTCTCTTCCACAGTTGGCACTTTGGCCTCAGCCATCTCTTGTGCCATGGCTTGAACTTTATCAGTTTGTCATCCAGTCTTTTCATTGCCTGCTTCTTGCTGCCATTTAATTACCCTTACGAGCTTTTGCCTCCTTGCTGCCAATGGCTCAACTACTCTATTGCTGCTGCTTGAGTAACTGAGCCTGGCATTTGCGTCATCTCTATAATTGCATTAACTCTCTGCCTTTTTATTAGTTTTAAAGTTGTCCTTTGATTTACTCATTGCTCCAAATGATCGTATTCTGCCCCTGGAGTCTCATCATACCACCTTCTCTCTCTTCACCCTTTCTGCTCTATTCTCCTCCTTTCTGTTGCCCCTTTATCACTCCTAATCCCATACCCTGCTCATTTCATATAATCAATGTAATAGAACAGAGTTACCTGTCTAAACACCATGCAGATATATGCTACAAAGTAAACAAGAGAGGGAGAGGGCACCCAGTTCTCCTTTTCTCTACCGTGTGTCATCATTGATACCTGTGCAAAGTAAATGTAAAATGCTGCCAGATCAGCTTGTATATCTATGTTGCTCTCACCTTGCTGGGGTGTAGATGATAGCCTGAGGTGCAACAGAATGAAAAGTCAGGCCAAGCACATGCACATGTCCAAGAAATCACATTTTCTTATTTTATCTGTGTCCTCCCCTCTCTTTAAACTTTCTGTTTGTGCATTATCACCTGTGCTATTGGTTCTAAACACAGAACATAAGATTATGGGACCTCAGGCTTAACCCTCAACTATGCCCAGTAACTGCTGGGTTCAGGACAAGGAGGAAATCCTAATCCAGCCACCAGCATAGTTCAGAGCAGCTCTTGCTGGCTGGCTGTTGTTGCAACACTTGATCTGCCCAAAATGAATTGCTGGAATGCAGTGCAGTCTGGGCATGCCACCTCCCATCCCTGGCATACCATCTACCCTGAAGGTTGCAAGGGGTATATCATAGGAACTGGTTACCCAAGTTCCACACTATAATGAAGTAATACCCAGAAGAAAGAATCTAGTGGCTTCCTGGCCCCTATTTGCCACAAAATATGTATAAAAGGTCTGGAGAGGGGCTGAACACCACCTTTTTTACAAGTCTGTGAAGCACCATGCAAAGGTTTGGTTCTACTTTGTAAATAATATGAATAAGGTAAATATTCCCAAGAAAAAGAAAAGGCACAAAGTGTAAATGACAATGATTCACACATCCTTAAGAGCAGTGTTTCTCAAACTTTTGTATTGATGACCCCTTTCACACAGCAAATCTATAAGTGAGACCCCCCCGTCCTTAAAAATTAAAAACACTTTTTTTTTGTATTTAACACTATTATAAATGCTAGAGGCAAAGCGTGGCTTGGGGGTGGAGGCTGACAGCTTGTGACCCCCCCATGTAATAATCTGGTGACCCCCTGAGGGGTCGCGACCCTCAGTTTGAGAACCCCTGCTTAAGAGTAAGTATAAGGAAGGGAACTTGAAAGGAAACTCAAAGGTATGAAAACCAGAACGTATGGGGAAAAGAAGAGAACTGTTTCATGTTCATTTTGTACATCAGCATTGTTTTATCAGCATTCTGTCATTATTGTTGTTCGAGAAGCACTTATTAAACCTTGAAACAACAGGACAAACCCATTACTTTTCAGAGTTATGCAAGCCGAGGTTGTTACATTTCCTCCTCTTGTAAAGCAGGAGTTCATGAAAATAATCTTTTATTCCTTTCTTCCAGCAAAGACAATCAGCAGCATGCACACCTAGACCTGCGCACACACACAAGCACATTGAATACACTCATGAGATCTTAATACACACTGCCAGTTTCAACACATATAAATAAAACTGTCCCTTTCCCATTCTAATGCAACCGGAGTGAGCAAGACCTGTAAGATCAAGAGCTGGTTTATGGAAGGTCAGACAGTCTTCTGTACTCCAAAGCGTAATAGGAAGTGAAGAAATCCCCAGAACAGTAGACCTCAGCAGACAAGGTAAGAGTCACAAAAAGAAAGGGTGCTGGTTCCCTGGCATGTTCCTCCCCACCCTCACACTGATCCAGCAGAAGGCAATCCATGAGTGCTCACTGGGGATTGTGCTCCATGGAGAGTGGTCCAGTGGCTACAGCATTGTCTCTCATTCAATCTATGTTAGCACTTACCGTTGCAGTATTAACTTAAGGTGATTCCTCTGCTACTGAGTTAACTGCCTTCTCTTAAATTCTGAGAGTGAGTCTGGCAGTGCTGGAAGGTGGGATAGCACTGGTGCTCTCACAGAGGCTAGCAGGAGCTTGGATATGGCATATAGGACAGAATCCATGCAGAGTCCAGTCCTAGGAGATCTGCATGCTCAGTAGAGAGAAGCCCCTGTCATCCTCAGAAAGGAAATACCCTCTCTCTCTAACCTGCCCACATGGAAATGAATAGTTGGACACTCTGAAAGTAAATATTCAGGGAGTTTTTAGTCCTCCTGTGTGGGAGTAACCCACATTGATCTGGTATCTCAGAAGCCACTGGGGCTAGCAATAAATTCCTCTCTGTATTGAAACACTGAAAACTCTAGGCTTCCTGGCAAGGTCTGAGCTATCAGGTCATAAAATTACATCACTCTCATGACCAGCTCAGCTTTCCCCTGTGTTTGTTTTTTGATAGCATTGTAGTGGCCAGTTTCTTCGCAATTAATGATGTCAGCCACTTGAAAGCTGGAATTGACAGTTTACACACAATGTAATAAAACTTTGGTTTCTCAGCAGAGCTGGTTAAAGTAGTGAGGTGTTTGTTTTTTGTAAAATTCTACAGACCATGCTGCATGAATTATAACATCCACTTCACCCACAGTCCCAGCACTACCAGATACAGAAAGTGGGTGTGGGGTATCCCCATCCTCCCAGGAAAAAGTTTTTATAGTTCACGGTGACGTTGTTTTTCAGATCCTCATATAAAGTAAGCTTAGTATGGCAAAGCTGTTGGCACTGGAAAGCATAAAAGTATGTTTTGAATAAGGCACTGATGTGTAAATACTATATGCTCAGCTGACCTAACTGGTCTGTTTAATTGTGTCAGTACTGTATGGTTTATATACTTTTTATGGGGATTGAAGTAATATTCATAGTAAACATTATTTGTCGTAGATCTAGTCAATTGCATCTGGTGAATGTATAGAATTTAAAAATATAGGGGTATAATATGTATAATATATAGAAGACCAATGGTACATTGTGACCAGATATTTATTTACACAATGAAGAGTAATAGTCTATTGGGTAAATAAGAAAAAAATGTTCTAAATTGCATAAACAACTCCTTGCTGTGTTAGCAGGGAAAATAGGTTAATTATCAGTAAGGTTGCTTAAATGAGTTTCCTGTGCATATTTACCTGGAACACTCATACAGCTTCATAGGAGATTACAGCAATTACTATTTGACCTCTTAAAACAATGTCTTCTTTAATTTGTAACAAGAAGAAAGAGAAGAATTGAAAAACCATAAACAAGGTTTTACCTTTATTTTATTTGTTTGTTTAATTAAAGATAAACTGGCACTTAATGCAGTTCACACTTACAAGACAATGCCGCAAGCCCAAAGAGTAAGAGATCCTGTAAACTGAAACCCACTCAGACTGAGTGAAACTCCATATATGGAGAAGCAGAATGTCAGCTTTCAATCTTCAATGCACAACACAATTCTGCTTCAAGTGAACTTCTGCTTCTCCTGAGGCTGCTGGAGCAGGGGGAACTTCCCTGTGAGATGGCTCCACTTAAGGTTATGAGTCAAGGGATTGATGCTTGTTGGGCTGAGGTAGGAAAGGAAACTACAGGGCCTGTGGCTTCTCCCGCTCTAGAGCACACTGTGGAAGTCTGCATTCTGCACTGTCCCGTTCCATGTCATAACGTGAGTTCCCCATGTGTAATTATTATTAACGGGCACAATGAGCCAGTGGAAGAGCCTAGCCCTGCCTCCTCACCTACAATCCCAGTCTCCTGTAGGTTAATTCGCATGCTGGGAAGGTAGGAAAGAGCATTCTTTCTCCAGATGCAAGCCCTGTTATTGTGCCAGGCTTTTGTTCAGGAGGCACAAATAGCAGAGGGATTTCTTGTTCCCTCACCCACTCCCTGTGTGAGCCTGACCAGACGTCCCAATTTTATATGGATAGTCCTGATATTTGGGGCTTTTTCTTATATAGGCTCCTATTACCCACCCTCTCCACCCTCCACAGCCCATCTTTCACAATTTTTGACACTTGTTATTTGGTCACCCTAAGCTCTGCACATTTTATTCTCTGGCCTGTTATGCAGGTGGTCAGACTAGATTATCATAACTGTCTTTTCTGGCCTTTAAAATCTATTCGTTTATCTGGCCCCATATATATACATTAAACAAGACAGGTGGATCTTCTGTGGTGTTAATATCACTATCGTCCCCACAGTCCCATTGATGTCAATGGGTGTTCTTTCTGCGCAAAGATCAAAGGTAGTATGTTGCTTTTATAGATCAAATAAATATGGAATACACATGTTTCAAAGGTAGCGTATGTAGCTTATTCTACCTCTTTGGTGCTGAAATCTCCAAAGGTTGCCTCTCATAGCTACTTTAACCTCTGCGCCCTTTAATATTATTGGACTGGTTTGAATTAAGGACATATTTACAGACTGCATTGAAAAAAATAATTGATTTTACTTGATTGTGAGTTTTGCCTGATTAAGGACTGGATATTCTGTCTCAGTATATGGTTCATAACATCAGGCAGGGTTTCAATAAAAGGATTTCAAGACAACCTTTGGTTCAGCAAATTCACAAAAACAAAGATTTTGATTTTCCAAGGCATGCACTGAAGTGCTGCCAGGGTGAATTTGGTGCATAATTGTAATTTCTAAGAATAAATTCAATTAAAACTGAAACAAAATCTCTGCAAGGAATATAGGCTTTAAAATGTAAATTTCACGTGCTAAGGATTGTCGTTATTTTAAGCTCTTTTTAGAAACATAAAATAAATGTTTTTTCAGACATGAACACAGTCCATTCAGATGACAAACTCCTTTGTTTCATTAAGTGTCCCTTTGAATGCTTTGGATTAGTATTTAGCACTTGGCATCTAATTAAGTAATTATCATGGAGTGATGCCTGTCCCCTTTCTTCAGAGGATTAGAATCTGATGCTAAAATTGTGGGGCACATCTCTTTTAAATGACAGATCTGTATGATTAAAAACTTGGGACCCTATTTCCCTCCCAAACCAACATAATTCCTATAAAAAAAGCAAAATATCACAGCAAATGAAAATTCAGGCCTCGCTTTTCCAGGCTTAAAAACAAACCCCACATTTTATCCCATTCTGACAAATCTATTTTTCAGTATGTTTTAAAATTAACGGAGATAATATTCTGGGGGAAGATGGACAAGGGAATTTGTGTATCTTCTAAAAACAAGACTTTCAAAGGACTAATTAAATTTTAGCTAGAATGACAGCAGAGCAGTTCTGTTGTTCACCTTCTCTGTGTCTGGAGCAGGCCCTTTGTTTTTTCCCACTCAGTGGGTTCATGAAATTTACATCGCCATTTAATTAAATGTTTGCAACAATAATTGACCTTAGGAGTAAGTCATCTGGTAATAAATAGATTCCATTGGTTCTAAATAGTTGTTCACTGGCTCTGAGGAGCTATTTATAATCTGGTAGATTTGCTGCTACTAATCAACAATTTGTTTAAATACATATTCCATTGTATAATTGACAGTGAATCAGAATATAGATTAGCCAAAGTTTAAATGTGTGCCACATCAGAAGATAATGTAGGGTTATTTTTTTAAAATCCTTTTGATTCCCAGACGACAGACGGACAAGATAGAGACAGATTTTTTCAATCACATTGAATTTTTCTAGCTTTTTTAGGCTGCCTCACCTTCAAAAAAATTACACGTACATCTCCATTTTAGTTCAGTATTTCAAGTCAACAAGCAAGAGAGTTTTGGTTGGTTGGTTTGATGGAGTACAGCAACAATAGTACTTGGTTATGCAAAACCATTATGGATATACAAACTGCTACCTACATTTCATATTCTCCTCCTCAACAAAAGACAGTTGTTATACCCTGCTTTTGTTTAAACCCTAAAAGCCAAATTCAGAGGTGATGTGTAAAGTAATGTAATTTAGATTCCTTTATGCTCATTAAATACTCTTAGACCTACTATGATGTGGAGCTGGAAGAAAGTGTAAAATATACTAAATAAAGTAGGGGATGGCCTTCTTTAATGTCTGCTTCCTAATATTTAGTTGCTTTTCTTGCTCTGCTTCTGGCCCTCAGAGTAAATTACATCAACGTACATCTCTCTAGATTCCCTTACACTCAGCTAGACTCAGAGTGCCAAATGCACAGTGATGTTTAAGAAGGGGCCTGGAAGTTGCATGCTAATAGGTAAGTGTGAGTCTAAGAAATAAGTAGATCAGTCTAAGCCCTGGTCTACACTGGGTGGGTGGGGGGATCGATCTAAGTTACTCAACTTCAGCTACGTGAGTAACGTAGCTGAAGTTGACGTACTTAAATCGATTTACCGTGGTGTCTTCACCTCGTTGACTGCTGCCGCTCCCCCGTCAACTCTGCCTGGCATGCTGGAGTCCAGGAGTCGATGGGAGAGCGCTCGGGGATCGGTTTATCATGTCTAGACTAGATGTGATAAATTGATCCCCGCTGGATCGATTGCTGCCTGCTGATCCGGCGGGTAGTGTAGACATACCCTAGGGAAGTCTAAATATGGCCTCACCTCTAGGCCAGTTGTACAGATGGATAACTGAGGCACAAAGAAGCTACGTGACTTTCCCAAGATCACACAGAAAGTTCATGGAAGAGTTGTAACTTCAACCCAAGTCTTCTATGTGCTAGGTCATTACCTTAACTATCAAACCATCTTTCTTTACACAGAAGCATTGTATTGCTTTACTTTTATTGGTATAATTACAGCAGTACAGCTCCTCCTCCCCGGCATGGACATTATTATATTACTATCTTTTCTTCTTTCTTTCTCTGTTCTTCCACACCTCAGGTGCATAGGGGTCCACTAGTTTCTGTCATTTATTTCAGTCTTGTGGGGGTCTGTTCAGGCTACTGATGGATATGACTTCTTTTGCTGCTGTTCTGTGTAATGTTTCTCTAGGTCACCCTACTTTTCTTTTTCCCAGGGATGTCCATATTATCAATTTACATAGAAGTCATGTTGGTGGCATCTTTAAAGTGTGTCTTAAATATGTCCATTGCTGTTTCTTTCCATATTTGATGCTTTATAACTATATTGGTTTAATTCACACTTTAGGTTATACCAACACTCCTCTCCTCCTTGAAAATACTTTCCTGTGTAAACAAGGCCAAAGGCTTTATATGGATTAGGATTTAAGGATGTGTTGTTGGATCATGTTGTTATCTAGCTCAATCCAGTTAACACTTTCTAAAAGTTTAGTCAAGACAAAGCAGATTGCACTTTAACACATGGTCCAGTAAAGGCTATACTCCTCCATAGGCTTTGATTCAACCATCTTAGTATGTCTAAAGTACAACCTTATTGGGCTAGGTCTACACTGGAGACTTTTAATGGTTTAGTAATGTCACTAGGTAGTGTATTTATTTATTATTATTTTATTATTAATTTTTTCAACATATAGACAGTTATACCAGCACAACACTGATTTTGCTGCTAGAGCTTATTTCATTCAGGGAACTGGAATGAGCTATATGGGGAAAATTACTCTTTTGCCACTATAAGCTGCTCCTACACTAGGAGGACTTGCTGGTATAGCTAGACCTTTTCTTGTGTAGACAAGGCTTTTGTCTTGACTAGAATTTTAGAAGGTATTAATAAGATTGTGATAGATAAAATCAACTAACATAATCCAAGAATATACTTTTAACCCTAATCTAAGATAAAGCCTTAGAATCCCCTCTGTACTTGGCCTTATGCATTTCCCAGGAACCTAACAATAATAGTATCTCAATTTATTTATTTTGGTTTTAAAAATACATGTTAGGATTGCCCATCCCATGTACAGAGTCACCTTTCTAATAATGAAAACACAGTAATCAACAATTACACCAAACGGATGGCCACAATCATAATCCATTCACACCCCATTGATCTCATTATATTGTAACTCAGAAATAACTAAATACCCATCCTACTCCAATTGCCATTTTCCATTTTCCCCACACATTATCAAAAACCATTGCAGCGAAGCAAGACATTATTTTGTTTTGAAGGTGGTTCCTAAAAAGAAAGCAGACAAAATTGAGTACTGAGTCTTCAAAGTGAAACATTAATGGGAGGGAGGAGGAGTTGGAAGAATTTGATCCTAAAGTGACAATGGGTGTTTATCATGATGAATTTGGGGTCCACTAAGGATTGGTGGATAGCTGACACTTGTGCCCCCATGTCTCTCCATGCTATAACCTTTTTTCCATCCACTCTCAAAATTTCCCTTCAGTTCAAGAGTATGTGAGAGGCATCTGGACCTGGGGATCTTTGGTGTGATGGTGGTGTAATGAACTGCACTCGGTTGGGGTTCTTGGGGCAGTTGGCCTTTATATGTCCCAGTTCATTACATTTAAAGCATCTCCCAGCTGA
>NC_133772.1:118014490-118084896 GCF_003597395.2 Chelonoidis abingdonii | reverse complement strand
AAGCACAAACAAAGGCTTCCCTCCACCGAGATTTGAAAGTATCTTGTCTCCTGATTGGTCCTCTCGTCAGGTGTTCCAGGTTTACTGCTAGTTAACCTTTTACAGGTAAAAGAGACAGTAACCCCTAACCATCTGTTTATGACAATCAAACAGGTCACATTTGGTTTGAAAATAGAAGAAAAACGAACATTCCCCAAATTGTGCTATCCGCCTTGTTCCCAAAACCAACTCAAGCCTAAAAGGGTAAATTGCTGGTTTCACGTGAATTCATGTGAATGAAGGTTCCTTTATTTTAAATGGGACTGACTCAGAAAAACCCTGAGTTCTAGCATATGCCAGTGAAGTAGTGTTCTATAAAGCAACCAGGCATCTGAAAAGCCCGGACACAGTGCAGCTGAGGATCCAGAGAGCAATCCCCATAGGAGTTCTTTCCTCTACTGTGCTCAGAAAGAAGTTGGAGATCATCAGTTCCGTAGCCTTGGTACCCCTAGGTACTCCCTGCTGGAACCAATGACACAGAACTTTGCCCCTGTGTTTAAAAGTGTTGATTTATTGGCATCATGTTGAAAAATGAAAGTCCAAGACAAACGTAATTATCTATGTATGTATTCATGCAACACCAGTTACTGTGGTATCTTGGTATCAGCGTAAAAGCTAGTATAAAACTATTCTCCCAAGTAGACTCTGCTCTTCCCATGCTAAGGTTTAGCTGATTATATCTGCAGAGGTTCATTTCCCTTTCTTTTTTCTTTCTTCTTCTTCTTAATTAGAATTAGCATAATACATGCTGCAAAGTATCACCGTGTGGTGTTGGGTTTACTCCATAACATCATGGAGTCTATTCATCTCTCCAGTTTCCCAAATAAAAGTATAAGAGAAAGGGGGGTTGGACTGTATTCTCTCTCATGAGACAGCCCAGTGAATCCTGAGCTAGGAACAGCTTCCTCAGCCACATCTTCACTCCATTCTTCTTTCTCACTCACTGTCCTTTCATACTTGATCACTTTTCTTTGGATACTGTGGGATAAATTCTCAAAAATGGCTTCTAATTTTGTATGCATTTCTGCATGTCCAGCTTTAGATAGCTGGCAATTTAGGTCTTGGTGCCCCAGAGCTGAGGCAACCAAGAGTAGAGCTCACTTAAGAAGATTTAGGCCTGTATCACTCAGTTAGCCTCTGCATGCTGGCCAAAATTTACAAATATTGGTGTGGTGGTGGAGCTGGATCTGGGGGAAGGGCAGGCTTGTACAACTGTTTTTAATTGCTACCAGTACCATGGACATTAAAGACTGTTTTAGAGTATACTAATTTTTCTCCTTTGTAGATGCATTCAAAGCCTCTGCACAGGTAAATAAGGTGTGTGCTTTTTCTGTTTCCCCTATATCCATGCTGTTCCCATACACTAAGCACTGGTGCAGATTTCCCCTTTGTGAAAGTATACTGTGTAAAGTGAGCAACATTAGCCAAATCCTCATTGCAAGTTTACTGAAGCTATACTACAGATGTATTTTGCTATGTATATCAAATCTGTATGGTTTACTGATCCTGTAAAGACTTCACCTGGGATTAGATTGTTAAACGTATTAAGGTGGCTAAAGATGCATATAAACACCTAGCGGAATTTTCAGAAGCAGCTAAACTCATTAAGCACTTTTGAAACTTTAAGCACCTACATAATTTTTGAAAATCTGGCCTGTGATGTTTATACATTGACTTAATCTAACCCCTTTATCTGGCAGAATACAGAGCAAAGTGTATGCCTGTCTTCTTATGGAAAGGATTTGTGAGTCTGGGGTGAAGAAAAATATATGCAGCATAAGTCCACAGAGCCAAACTCTTTCACACAGTTGTAAATCTGGAAATATCTCTGCTGAAGTCAGTGGAGTTACTTTAGATTTGGAATAGTGTAAAATTAGAACAGAATTTGTTCCTAACATGTATTGCTTTAAATTTTAACACCATACATTTGTCCAAAATCTAAATGGATCCATGTCTATATTTGTCTTTGGAAGCATATGACATTTGAGAGAGTTATTCTGCCAACAAGAATTAAAAATAGCATATAAAGGTATTTAATGCAGAGTAAAATCAGATATAAATGGTGTATGAGTGCATCACTGAACAATTCAGGCTGCAACCTGTTTGACAGATTCATGAATAGCTTATCCCTTTCTAATTTCTGCCTTAAGCAAAGTTATTCTTAATTTTATGATGCTACTTAAATCTTTGGTCACTGACAGATCTCAGATGAGTCAGATTCATTTGATCGTGCTTTTACTTTTCAAGGAAACAAATCTGCTCTGAATGTTACAAAATATGAACAAATAATCAGCAAGAAT
Source organism: Chelonoidis abingdonii (assembly GCF_003597395.2). Lineage (NCBI taxonomy): Eukaryota > Metazoa > Chordata > Testudines > Testudinidae > Chelonoidis > Chelonoidis abingdonii. The sequence goes on along the minus strand of NC_133772.1, from coordinate 118,082,557 downwards.
AACACTATTTTGCACTTTTATGGCACTTATCATCCACAAATCTCAGGAAACTCTAGAAAGCTGGCTACTTAATATTCTCATTTATAAATAGGTAAACTGAAACAGAGAGATAAGTGACTTGCTGAAGATCAAAGCAATCCAGTGATAGAATCAGGAACTGAGTCCATGTTTCCTGATTCCTAGCCCCCAGATCTAATCACTAAGGGGTGGGATTGTCTCCTCTCATGAGAAAATCCATCCAAGTTGCTTGGGAGAGGAAATCTTCATGAGATTCCCTTCACAGAAATTCCCTCACATTGTTCTTTTGGGTTCACAGGGCCTGCCCTCAATGAAGTTGAAATGTTCTAGAGATCAGTATCTATGGGTACTACTTACCGCTCCATGCTCCTTCCGTCTATAAGGTTCTGAGGATATATTGGAGGACTGACCCCATGTTACCCCCAAACTATCTGAATCTCAAGGAGGCTGTCCTCATGGATCTTTGTGCCCCTGATGCTCTCCACTCCCCTGTCTTTAACTCCCTGACTTCATCTGAGGGCATTGGTAGAAACCCTAAAGGGGTAGCTGCTGGTAAGAGCAAGGCTCTGGCCCCTTCTGCAGTAGTCAGCAATGGGGAAAACTCTACACCCGCAAATTATGCCAGCAGAGTTAGCTGCTGTGTGCATTCCCTGCATGCTGTGCACTCCCTCCTCCACCCGCATCTAATAGTCTATATGGGTTTACAAGCCAGAATGTGTTCCTTAGGAAAGACACGTACAGCACATGTTACTGAGACTGCTCACATCCTTAGGGAAGGCTCATCTCTTGTACAGTAGCAATTTTTCATGGTTTAATACCTCATCTGTGCCTTTTTAAATGCAAAATGCCAAAGACAATCAGACCCTACTGCAGTGTTTTTGGCAATGGACCACAGACATAAATAGAGGCATCAACAATTTATCTTCCCAGATCAGTCACTTTTTTTGTAATAGGATCCACCACACTGGGTTAATGACAAACAGAGTATTTTGCTGGATTATGATTCTCCCAGGATCAGGAAACGGCCTTTAGCTAAAGCAGTATTTCCCAGAGATCATCCTTAACTTAAGCCTAGATTGTGCCCTTGAAACCAAAAGGTGGACCTCCTCCCACTCCCGGAGAAGTGTGTCAGCCACTTCTCCAGCAACATCCTTCAGTTGACCCCATAAAGGGCACTCCATAGATCTGGAAATCCATCTGAGATTTCTGCATGAGACAGGGGAGGAGTAAGTGGGGCTGCAAGAGGAAACACATAGAAGCTATAATTGATTTCCACTGGAATTCAGCCCCGGTGGCGGGACTTAGAGGGGATCTTCAGGGTAGTCAGAGCTATTGGCGTTTCTGGTATTGGTGATGAGCCACAGAAAATCCAGAGCACAGGGTAAGCACGGAGCTTTTGTGCACATGGTCCGGTAAAGCCCCAATATTCATGTGGGATCTATATATCTTTGGGGTCAGGGACTACCTTTTTCACAGTAGATAGACCCTTTCCCCTGATAGAAGCATTCAGAGGAAATACTGCAGGCTGCTCTGCATAGTTCGCCAGTGTGCCAGGAGAGTATATCTCTGGTATGCTGTTTAGGGAGTGCTGCATATTCTCTGCTGAGTGGTTGGCCTTCTAAGCATCCTTCCTTTCCCCCTTGGGAGTGCTTGCACTCTGGAGAGAGAGAGAGAGAGGGACCTTACCAGGAAGTGCATAGGCTAAAATGGGCTGGCCTGTGTGCAGAGTCATGAGGTGGGGGGAAGGTCCTTGTACACTCCCCATCCTTTGCACATCCAGTTGGGGCCGAGTCACGATGTGGGCGGAAATGAAAGTGGAGGGAGGGAATTCAGCTTTTTGCACAGCTGGCTCAAAAGGACCAAGGAGCAGGTGGAAGCCTCTCCTCCCAGAGACTACCCTGGCACAAGGAGTTCCAGGAGAGGAGGTGCTGGATATTCTGGGGCAGAATGGAAGATGGACAGTGGAAAGAGGAGTAGAAAGAGAGGTTCCACTTTCCTGCAATGGACCACAGCAGTGATGCAAGTTACAGATGCCACCTGCATGCAACATGCAACAGAAAGACAAGGCATGCATTGCAGAGAGCAGTTGCAGATTTGTCCATAATTAAGATACCATATTTCCTCTATCAGAGGGGTAGCCGTGTTAGTCTGGATCTGTAAAAGCAGCAGAGAATCCTGTGGCACCTTATAGACTAACAGACGGTTTGGAGCATGAGCTTTCATGGGTGAATATCCACTTCGTCAGATCAATGTAGTGGAAATTTCCAGGGACAGGTATATATATGCAAGCAAGCTAGAGATAATGAGGTTAGTTCAATCAGGGAGGAAGAGGCCCTGTACCAGCAGTTGAGGTGTGAAAACCAAAGGAGGAGAAACTCGTTTTGTACTTGGCAAGCCATTCACAGTCTTTGTTTAATCCTGAGCTGATGGTGTCAAATTTGCAGATGAACTGAAGCTCAGTAGTTTCTCTTTGAAGTCTGGTCCTGAAGTTTTTTTGCTGCAGGATGGCCACCTTAAGGTCTGCTATAGTGTGGCCAGGGAGGTTGAAGTGCTCTCCTACAGGTTTTTGTTATATGCATTCCTAATATCTGATTTGTGTCCATTTATCCTTTTCCATAGAGGCTGTCCGTGGCCGATGTACATAGCAGAGGGCATGCTGTCTTAAGATGGCATATTTACATTGAATGGAATGCAGCGTGAATGACCAGTGATGGTGTGTCTGATCGGTTAGGTCCTGTGATGGTGTCGCTGGTGTAGTATGTGGGCAGAGTTGGCATCGGAGTTTGTTGCATGGATTGGTTCCTGAGCTAGAGTTACTATGGTGCGGTGTGCAGTTGCTGGTGAGAATATGTTTCAGGTTGGCAGGTTGTCTATGGGCGAGGAACTAACCTGCCACCCAGGCCTGTGAAAGTGTGGGATCATTGTCCAGGATGGGTTGTAGATCCCTGATGATGCGTTGGAGGGGTTTTAGCTGGGAACTGTATGTGATGGCCAGTGGAGTCTGTTGGTCTTCTTTCTTGAGTTTGTCTTGCAGTAGAGGCTTCTGGGTACATGTCTGGCTTGTTGATATGTTCCTTATTTCGTGTGGATATTGTAGTTTTGAGAATCTTGGTGGAAATTTTGTAGGTGTAGTCTCTGTCTGAAGGGTTAGAGCAGATCGGTGTACCTCAGTGCTTGGCTGTGTGTGTTGATGTGCCCGGGATGGAGCTGGAGGATAAAGGTAGGCTTAGCGGTCGTGGTTTTGGTATAGGGTGTGTTAATGTGACCATCACTATTTGCACCTTGGTGTCTGGAAGTAGACCCCCATGTAGATTGGTCCAGGCTGAGTTGTGGTGGGGTGGAAGCTGTTGAAATCGTGGTGGAATTTTTTCAGAGTTCCTTCCCATGGGTCCAGATGATGAAGATGTCATCAATGTAGCGTAGGTAGAGAAGGGGCATGATCGTGGCATGAGTCCTGAGGAGCATGGTTCCAGGTCGGCCATAAAATATTGGCATATGTGGGGCCATGCGGGTGCCATTGGGTGGCACTGATCTGGAGATATATTGTTCATCAAATTTGAAATATGTTGTGTGTGAGGATCAAAGGGACAGAGCTCAGCAGCCGGTTGTGCTGTGGCATCATCAGGATACTGTTCCTGACAGCTTGTATTCCATCTGTGTGTGTGGAATGTTTGTGTATAGAGCCTCTACATCCATGGTGGCTATGAGGTATTTCTGGAAGGTTACATATGCATTGTAGTATTCCTCAGGAAATTCAGTGGTGTCACGGGAGATAGCTGGGAGTGCTGGTGGCATAGGGTCTGAGTAGAGAGTCCACTATCCAGACAGTCCTTCAGTGAGAGTGCCAATGCCCGAGATGATGGGGCATCCAGGATTTCTCGTTCGTGGATCTTGGTAGTAGATAAGAATAACCTGGTCGGGCTCTAAGGGTATGTTGTTTTGTTCCGGTGTTAGTGTAGGAAGTGTCCTGAGTAGATGGTGCAGTTTCTAGTGTATTCCTCAGTGGGATCTGAGGGAAGTGGCCTGTAGAATTGTTATGGAGAGTTGTCTGGCACTCCTTTTTGGTAGTCAGACCTGTTCATGATGACAACAGCACCTCCTTTATCGCCTCTTTGATGATAATGTCAGGGTGGTTTCTGAGGCTGTGGATGGCATTGTGTTCTGCACGACTTAGGTATTTGAGGCAAGCGATGTTGTTTTTCCACATTTGTCTCTTGCACGTCATCGAAGCATTCAATGTTATAGGTCCAGACTGGTCATTTCGATCTCAGGAGGATCCCTGGAGTTCTTCTTCTTGTGCTGTTGTTGGAGGGTACCTGTGTATCAGTGCACTGTTCAGTGTTGTCTGAAGTTAATCTATTGAGTCGGAGATGGCAAAAGTAGGCTTCCAGATCGCCGCAGAACTGTTTACCACCATCACCGGTTCATTCCCTGCATGCTCCACCAATGTAATTACACCACATATGCCAAGCATGCCCCTCTGCTATGTACATCGGCCAAACTGGACAGCCTCTATGGAAAAGGATAAATGGACACAATCAGATATTAGGATGGCAATATACAAAAACCTGTAGGAGGCACTTCAACCTCCCTGGCCACACTATAGCAGACCTTAAGGTGGCATGCCTGCAGCAAAAAAATTCAGGACCAGACTTCAAAGAGAAATACTGAGCTTCAGCTCACTGCAAATTTGACACCATCACTCAGGATTAAACAAAGATGTGAAGGTTTGCCAAGTACAAAACCAGTTTCTCCTCCCTTGGTTTTCACACCTTAACTGCTAGAACAGGGCCTCATTCTCCCTGATTGAACAACCTCGTTATCTCTAGCTTGTCTGCTATATATACTGTCCTGGAAATTTCCACTACATGCATCTGACGAAGTGAGGTATTCAACCACAAAAGCTCATGCTCCAAAAGTCTGTTAGACTATAGGTGCACAGGTTCTTTGCTGTTTCCTCTATGTTTTTTACAAATCTCTTGTTCAGACTGTTTTGAAGAATGTTTTTACATACCAGTTGAGAACTTGGGCTGTTACAAATTCTTGTTGAGGATTCAATTGACTATACAATATTCAGAATCATGGTTTGAGATTTGTTGTGTCTATTTTCCTATGTTCAGATAGTGTTTGGTTTTCCTCTGGAGATGTCTTAGGCTCCTTTATAATCACTATTTTAATCCTGAAAGACAATGTGTTTCTTGTTTAAATCAATCATGGTTACAAACCTGAAATTCACTGTTCCCCCAACATGTGTGTTCAGTGCTGAGCAAACCAGGCTCCTGGGCCATGAGATGACTAGGTGTCATAACAATAGCTAAGGGTTATGGATCTATTTTACCTGGGGGTAATAAACCCTGACCAGGAGGACCAATCAGGAACCGATTTTCAAAGTCAGGGAGGGAATTTCTGAGTTGTGTGTCTTTGTTCTCTGTTGCTCGGCTCTGAGAGTGAACTGTCTCTCTCAAGCTTTCTAATATTCTGTTTTCACGTGTAAGTACAAAGTAGAAGACAATAGGTTTTTATATTTGTTTTTTTATTTACATGTGTGTAGTTTGCTGGAATATGTTTAAATTGTATTTCTTTTTGGATAAGGCTGTTTATTCATTTTTCTTTAAGCCAAATACTCTGTATATTTCAATTGATACAGAGATAATTTTATGGCTTTTTCTTTCTTTTTATATAAAGCTTTCTTTTAAGACCTGTTGGATTTTTTCCTAGTTAAACTCACCAGGGAATTGGTGGGTGTGGGGGAGGAAGGAAACAGGGAAGGGAAAATCTCTTTGTGTCAGAGTTGCAAAGCTACCTTTGCAGGACTCTGATCTGAGGGTGAAGACACTTAATCTCTCTGTTTTGCAATTCAAGGAATTGATTAGGGTGATCGTCCAGGGCCCAGGAGGGGAAGCCTCGGAGGAATAAGAGGGACAAGGGGAGGGGGTTATTTCCCTTTGTTGTAGACTCAGGGCATCTGAGTCTTGGGGTCCCCCAGGGAAGGTTTTGGGGAGACCAGAGTGCGCTAGACACTGGAATCTGGCTGGTGGCAGCGCTATCAGATTTAAGCTGGTAATTAAGCTTGGAGGTTTCATGCTAGCATCTTATTTTCTGAACTCTAAGGTTCAGATATGAGTAGGAAAGCTATGACACTAGGGTTCCTAGTCTCTTAATAATAATAATTATTATTATTAAATAATGAGTATTAATATAGATAATAAAGAATGACTAATGAAGGGTTTAGAGTTACAAGATACACATCTCTTTGCACTATTACAACTGCTATGATGATCAACATAGAAGATGGCTGGCATGGTCAAAGTCTGCCAGTGCACAGACAAGTAACTTTTCATATGAGCTGTGTTCATTGGATCTTCCTAACTGTGATAACCCACCCCAATGAATGATCCAGAGGACCAAGATAATTGCTAATATAGTCTGGGTGAAAAATTCCTTTTTACCCCAACATCTGGAGATTGTTTAATGATTAATCGAGCACATGTCACTATAACTGTAATGGGTTCTTTGTCTCAGAGTTGAGCTCTTGGAAATGTTCCCTTACGAGCTTATGAACCTCCTTACTTGTCAAGTCCTTAGCAATGAAAAGTGAGCATTAAGAGGAAGAAATCAGTTGGAAATTTCACTGTGGCAAAAGCAATAGCTAGAAAATTGCTCTGTACTCTTTGGCAAGCAGAAGAGCTGATGGTGCTACAGTCTGTCACCAAACTCAGAAAGTAACATCAGAGAGTGATCTCTGAAATGCCTTCTTTGGAAGAGGAAGATTTTCATGGTGTGAATGTGTGAGAACAGCTAGAGTTTGAACATCACTTTTAAGCAAACACTGGCTAGGAATTAAATATCTTACTTGTCCAGATATTGTCCTGGCTACTGTGTTAAGGGCAGAACAGAAACTGACTGCCCTTATTTTGTTCTTATTCTGCAGAAGTACCACTACTGAAGTCCTCAGATACTACAGTACTGGGTTTGATATAAAGGTCAGATAGACTAGGCAGACAGGTAGGAAGTACAAATCTATTTCGGGACCCTATCAGAAAGAAACATTAATCCTGGAATGGACAGAGAGGACATCAGTGTTCCAGTCCATCTTTGACACTAGCCCCTTTTCATAACATAGACAGGTCATTTCACCTCTGCTTCAGTTTCCCCATCTCTAAAATGGGTGCAATTATTTTTATCTACTTCAAAGGGTATTATAAAGGTCAGGACTATGTGCATCATGAAAATTAAAAGGACTAAACCATATTATACTTTGAGTCTCATCCAGGTGGTTAATAATTGGAAGTCATTGCCATTCACAGACGGGGTCAAGTTCCAACAGAGTTTTCTTGAATGTTTTCCCCATGTCTCTTTTTACACAGATTACTGCTTTTTTTATTGCTGTTGAATCAACCCATGTTTTATCTGCCAAAGGCCTGATTTTGATCTCAAAATAGGTGTAAAACCAGATGAACTTCGTATATGGAGTTACAATTTTGTAAAACAGGTATGAGATCAGGCCCAAAGCATTTTACCACATGATTCTGCACCACGACAGAAAGAACTGTCCTGTGAGCAAGAAGTGGCTGTGTGATCAGAAAGCCACTGAGGATAAGAGATTGTAAAACAGTAGCTATTGACTGATGTTCACTAAGAGACCTCCTCCCATCTGCTAGGATTCAGGTAGCCTGACCTTCATCCTAGGGCGTCTCCATTGATTGATTGTATTAGGTTGACTGTATTGGGTTTAGCTGATATAATTTTGTTTCTTTGGTTGTTTTAAATAAAGTGGGAAAGGGAAAATTATAGCCTTTGGAGACAGGAGCTACTGACACCTGCTGTGTGACCATGGTATCAATCTTCTGACACATTGACCCATGTATAGTGACTGGAGCCAGGAAATAAAAAACAGACTCTTATCACCACTTCTCCATTTCACATCTTTCTTCCCTTGCGCTCTGTAATAGCTGGGCACACAGATTATCTCCCTTCCCTTACAGGTCTCAGTATACTTCTGTTCCTACAGAGAAGCATGTTGCTACCCCTTTATCCAAAGGCTGCAAGAGCAGGACCAGGCACATAATATCTCTTCAAGGGAAAACACCGTTATTCTTATTAGATCTTCAAGGATGTGTTTGCTCATTCTTCTTTATGTTGACCTTTGCCTTTTTGAATATTGCTGCAATGCTGGAAATATATCCTCAGTTGAATTGTACTTGGTAAACAGAGGGAGAGAGAATTTCTGTGACGTGCCTAAAAGTCATGCCTTTGGTGACAGAAGTTTTAACAGTTGGGTGCACTGGGCCCATGAAATTGAAACAAGTCATCCCATTGATTATTAATGAGACTACCTAGCTGAATTTTTGTCGATCATTCAATGTTAGGGCTCCGGTGACACTGTAAAATAAGGCACCCCAGCTACTCTTTTAGAGTTTTCTGCAGAAATCTTCTAACGATTTACAGCCATGTAGTCTGCCTGGTGCTGTATATCTTTCTATAAGCAATGTAAAATATGTTTAGTTAAACACAAAAGTGTGAAACATTCCACTGTGGTGTTTCAGTTACCCTTGCTTCCTGTTTCCAACTTTCAGATTTACAGCCCTTTCCTGACAGAGCCATCAAGGTTTGTTTCTCTGCAGAAAACCAAATTTTACATATCAGGTTTTCTTTAAGAGTGAGGATTAAAAATATCACACTGAAGTTATGCTTAGCTATGACTCTGAGCCTGGCTGTCCTCTCACACTACTGTGATACTGGTATAACTCCATTGACTTAATTGGAGTTACAGCTTGTGTTAGTGAGAAAAGAATCATACCCGTAGCACTTCTGATTTTTATGAGCATTCCCACAATGTACTGTGTTGTAGTTTAGCTGTGTGGGGGAAATACATGTGGGAGATTTACTGTAACTGAAGTACTTATCACCTTCCACTGTGTGATGGGGGTTCCCCTCCCCCAACCTCCCTACAAAGACATCACACCAATTGGTCACAGACAGCAACATATGATTGCCGGTTGCTGTTTCACTTTTGGTAAATCAGATGCAGAAATCTTACATACAGGTAGTCAGATTTTGATAGTTTTCACTCCCCCTGAACTTCACTAGGGCTTTTGATAAATCGCTTGCATTTTTCTTTATTATTATTATTATTTTATTATTATTATTATTTATTATTATTACCATGGTGCCTAGAAACTCTAATCCTGGACCAGGATTGTTCTGTGCAGTGAAATTTCTAATGCTTTGTCCAATGTTGTTTCCATTGTCCAAAGTGATGGGACTTTCATCACTTCCCTTGGGAGACTGATCGACAGCTTATTGAATGTCACCACTAAGTGTTTTATGATATTTATCCTAAACTTTCCTTTTCTTAATTTCATCCCACTAATTGTACCATCCCCCATGTATAGTGCCTTTAATTCCCTGGAGTTTATATACCAAATACTTGTAGAGTGAAAGCAGGTTAGAGAGCTTTGGAGTAGTGTAGCTTTCATTCCAACACTCTCTCGCAGGGAGATAATTAGAATAGCAGTGTCAGACACTCTTGTCAGTTCACTCTGCCTAAGTGTCAATTGATTCTGGCCAAACATTTCCACACAGCCAAGAGGAGCAGGTGCTGAGGAGATCTTCAGCTGATAGTGAGTTGAAAGATAATAAAACTTTGCACTTATAAAACAAGGCTTCTCTCAAAGCACTTTGTGAACACTAGACCCGCTTCTCATTTACACTAAGGGTATGTCTACACTAGGGATTGGCAACCTCTGGCATGCGGCCTATCAGGCAAAGCCGCTGGCAGGCCGGGACGGTTTGTTTACCTGCAGTGTCTGCAGGTTCAGCTGATCGCAGCTCTCATGGGTTGTGGTTTGCCATCCCAGGCCAATGGGGGCTGCGGGAAGCAGCATGGGCCAAGGGATGTACTGCCTGTCACTTCCCGCAGCCCCCATTGGCCTGGGATGGCAAACCACAACCCGTGGGAGCTGTGATTGGCTAAACCTGCGGACGCTGCAGGTAAACAAACCGGTGCAACCCACTAGTGGCTTTCCCTGATGGGTTGTGTCTAAGGTTGCTGATCCTTGGTCTACACTGCAATAAAAGCCGGAGCACCAAATCTCAGAGCTTGCAGCAATTGACTTGGGCTTGTAGGGATCCAGGACCTGTAGGGAGCGGGCATCCAGCACCCCCAGGGGAATCCCGAAGTTGGTGCTTCTGGAACCTCCCAACCTCAGTGGGGCTCAGGGATTTACAGAATGTCTCAGCATGCAGGAGCACACGCACAGCAGTATCCCTCAGGATGATGGAAGCAAACACTCCCTTCCACAGCTGGTGTCCTCCATGGATTAATGCAAAGTGAGTTGGGCCATGGGCCTACTCCTTGCCTATTTAAGGTAGTTAGTAGTTACCAAGGCACAAGCTAAAAACAGCCTCTGTGTTCTGGAGAAGATAGGTAAAGCAATTGTGCCTGGCACCTCTACTGGGGGATGGTGCAAGGCTGGGGAGAAGAAACACTGCATTATCTACCTCCGTTGCACTCCCATGCAAGGGCCAGCCAAAACCTAGCTTTCACAATACTCTCTTGAGATATATATTCTAAACTACATTCCATAGCAATGAGTAATGGGGATGTATGTGCTGAGGAATTTGCTTTGCAAAATATAAAAATAATAATAATAAAAAAAGCTTTCTACAGCTCATTGAGGACCTGATAAAACTCTAAAGTGTAATCTAACTGGATGTCAATTTCTTTTTAATCAAAGAATCATTTTTTCTTCATCTAAATATATGGTTCAAATGAATTTGGAAAGGCCATTTATAATTATCTTCAAATATGATTCACATGAACAGGCTCTGTTTGAAGTCACTGAGTCTCAACAATATTCTGAAGAAGAGTTTGAAAGAAAATAGCCAAAATACTCACCACTCCAAAAATATGTATCTCATGTCATTGCTATTAGAGGGCCAAAATCGCCTTGATTTCATGTGTGGAGGGGATGAAAGGGGAACAAGCACCAACTATGAGGGACTAGTAAGAATATAAGATGATGAAAGAATTCTAAGTGGCATCATCATGCTGTCCCTTTACTGAATCTGTGGAAGTCTATCTATGAAACATCGTGTCCCCATGGGTTTTGGTGAAAGTTACCAGGTAGGGAGGAGCAAGGCTTGAAACAATTACTACAGTGCTGGGTACTGTAAAAAACCTTAAAATAGAGAGATAAATTGATAGCAACTCATGGGGAAATACCAGGAGGAGGTAAAGTTAATTCTGGGCATTTACCCTGGAAATGTTTACTATAGAGGGGGTTGAAGACATGGACAGCTCTATGTTTTTTGCCGCTCCAAGCATGGCAGTCTGGGAGCCTTCGGCAGCGTTTCTGTGGGAGGTCCGCCTGTTCCGTGGATTCGGCGGCGGTTCTGCGGATTATCTGCCAGTCCCGCGCCTTCAGTGTACCTGCTGCCAAATTGCTGCTGAAGCCGTGGGACCGGCGGACCTCCCGCAGAAGCGCCACGGAAAGCTCCCTGACTGATGCTCTCACGGCGACCGGCACGCTTGCTGCGCTGGTGCCTGGAGCCATCCCTGGTTGAAGACATTCAGAACTTCACAGGAGACACTGAGCACCTGTACTAGACCTTCTTGGTCTACCTTGTCAATATCTTTTTGGGAGCTGAGAGCTTCCCCATGTTTAGGTGGAAAGGCAAAGATTGCATAGGCTCTATATTCAGATTAACTTACATTCATTACAGGCACCAATATACTTCTATGATGGGCATTAAACAAATACAGATATTAGTAAGATAGGTAGATAAGACAATTAAAATAAAATTAAACAATTTGAAAGTTAAAGTTGATCAAAGAAAAGGAACATTTTCATGGAATTTGATTAATTTTTTTTACCAGCTCTCTTAAGGTCAATGAGTGCCCCATTATTATTATTATCTGTGATGGTTTATTTTACTCCCAAAGTTTGCCATGTTGTGGCTTATTCAGCTTTCCTCACCCACAATCACCAGCTAGAGCTTATTTTTCTAATCACAATAACTCCACTGCATCCTGGATGCATATTTTTCCTGTTTTCCCGATCTCTAGCAGTGACATGAATTCCACAGCCCTTATTTTTCTCTTATAGAGTTACCACCAAATTATTGTTATAAGTTTATTATTAGGTCTTCAGATGGTGTAAATCAACCTTCCTTTCGCCATAGAAATGGAGCTACTTTGAATTACATCAGCTGATTACCTAACTAATATCTCAAAAGAAAGAAAGATAGTGAATAAAGTATCAGGATTCATCTCACCTGAAAATAATATAAGAAGCTGTGTTAGTACATTTGGGTTTATTAAATGAGGATCCTCTCCATTAGTATTAACCTGGTTTATGTCACTATCACCATCTTTAATTCAAGGAACCCTGACAAGCTGTAAAAATACAGAGACACATCCTGAAAGTGGGCAGATTGAAGAGTGACTAAAGAAGAGGTCAGATCCACTGCTGTTTGCTCAGGAACAGATATCCTTCTGTAACTGCTATGGAGAGGAAATGATGACCGTGCAAGGTCAAAACCAGCTCAGTTTGCACCAGGCAGCTGGGAGATCATAGGTTAAACATGTGCTATCTTGTGCTATGCTGCATGCTAGAACAACACAGAGCATCATGGAACTGATGAATAGCTGTGATTAGTCAAACTGGTCCTGCTTCAGTACAGATTACGTCTGGGTCTGTCTGAGTTTACTCAGTGTTTGAGATAAGGAAAGATTATGAGCCTCTCAACAAACCCCGGAGAAACCAGACACCTGGACTACAAACACGTGACATTAGCAGTAGTGGCAGATAATTTAGGAGCTTATCTTGCTCCCATGAAATTCATTGATTTCCATGGGATCAGGTTTGGACAATTGGTTTGTAAGTACATTTTTAATCAGTGTGTATAAAAAATATTGAACTAAATTGTGTTTGTGATATTCTATGCCCCTCCCCCATCTGCACTCACCCTATTAGCCTCAACTACACAGCCCCCTCAGTTTCCCATGTGTTAGAAACCCCTTCAATCAGCAGCACCACACCCAGCCCCATAGCTCAAAGGATTGTGGGACATGTTGTGTCACAGGATGACTTGTTTGAGTCTCACTGACGGAAACAAACATTGAGAAATACTGTGGTTTGTTTTTAAGTAACTCCTCCTCTCCCCCCCAACAACTGTGACAATGGGACAGTCCTTTGGATTTTCCATTAATGAGGGTTAAAAAGATGTTAGAATGAACATTGAATCTAGTTATCTGATCAGTTGCACAGTTGCCGCAGATTATAAGAAGAAATGAACTCTTTGATTTTCTGGTAGGGAAAAAGTCAGCACTTCATTCTAAACACTGTGTTATAGTAAACACCTACCCAAAGTTCATATCCATTAGTTATTGACATTGGTTTAGGTTGTGACTTGAGCTATTGAGTGAAAATTTATTTTGCCAATGAGATGATCACTTCACACTCAGTTTTCTTTCCTGAATAGACAGCAACAATCGCAGAAACTTACAGCAAACTGAAAGTTCGTGAATGTTTGTGATGCTTGAACTAGTGCCAGGTAAAGTTTTGGAGTGTGAAGTTCTGTGAACCTATTGTTTTGGATTTGCAAAACTGGTTAGAGTTTGCAGACATATTTGTCTTTTAATTAACCTGTTTATTATTTTTTATTTTTTTTAAAATGTGATTTGGTGTTGAAGAACAAAAATGAACTTTATTTTATTTAAACAAACAATATTTTACACAGCTCTGGAAATTGTAAAGGGACCTTAAAATGGGAGTACATTTGTTTTTCAATATCGAATCACATTTAAAAAAATAAAGTTTAAACACAAGAAAAAAGGTTGTTGTTTTTTTGGGGGGGTATGTGTGTGTTTTTTAGATAATGGGAAGAATGTGGTATATATTACAGAAATGAGAACTACACCCAAAGTGTTTAAATGGGTTTGTGCATTAATATGTTTCCACTTATTTTGAAACTTAACATGTACAAGCAGTAAATTCTTTCATCTATGCATGCAGGTGATATATACACAGTGTGTTCTACATGTGTGCATAAACACAATTGTGCATACAGAAATATAAGCAGCTTTTTGGAGGAAAAAAACAAGCAAAGCAAACAAACAAACAAACAAAAACCCATCAGATCATTGTGGAAAAAAACAATTTTTTGTATGTTTTCACAGGCAATCATCCTTTATGTGCAATTTTACTAAACATTGAGGAGATATACACAGTTTATAATTATCCCATCCCACTGAAATTTTTTTGAAAGTTTGTTGGAAAAATTTCCACAATTAGAAATAATTCTCTGTAGAAAAAATCAAATAAAGAAAATGTATAGAAAATGGAAAATCAGTATGTGCTAATACTGTAATTGTTTTAAGATGAACATTCCATAGATGACATTCCATCATTTAGTGGTGGAGGTTTAAACTGCAAGAAGAGAGGCATAGCTTGTTTCAGATTTAACTTTCTTTTTGTTTTAATACTGCTGGCAAAACATGAAATAAGAAGTCAGACTAAACAAAAATTAGGAATTTTAGATGGAAAAATATTTTACTGGACAGGTAAATCTCATTTGTCATAGCTTCAAAGGAGAGAGGATTATTTCAAATTTGTTAAATCACTAGCAACCAATGTCATATTTGTTTTATTTTATTTGTGCAGGCAAGCTGAAGCAAGAATTTTTCCTAGTAGTGCTCTCTGTAAACAAATTCCCATGTCTTTTCCACCAGAGATATTAAGATCTGAAGAAACAACTTGAAATGCCTGATGAAGAAATGGCATATTTCTAATTCTCTCTTTCATCTCCCCTTCCCTCTTTTAATTGCTCTGCCACAGAAGCAGTCTCTAGTCTGAATTCTGTGTGGAGATGCAGAGTGAAATGCCTTCAAAAACTAAGAAATAGAACTGCTCAGAAAAATTTCAGCAGAGTGCTCAAGGAGGGATAGCTCAGTGGTTTGAGCAGTAGTCTGCTAAACCCAGGGTTGAGACTTCAATCTTTGAGGGGGCCCCTTAGTGATAGTGATCTGGGGCAAAAATCAGTACTTGGTCATGCTAGTGAAAGTAGAGGATTGGACTTGATGACCTTTCAAGGTCCCTTCCAGTTCTAGGAGATTGGTACATCTCCAATTATTTGCAAAGTGGGGTTGATTTCACCAGTATTTTGTTTCAGAAGAAAAACATCTCATTTTGACATCTTCAGAACAAACATTCAGATTTTTCATTGTGAAACAACTTTTCATTTTGAATGTTTTTAACTTTTCTAATATTTATATATGAATGCTTAGAATTAATGTAGTGAAACCCATCTTAAGCATCCACTCAAGAGATCAACAAAATCAGTTGGTTAAGGGAGGTGGAGCAAAATTTTTTCTTGGTAGTTCAGATTCTAATTAATGCTAGAGATCATGTACATTAGATTCCTTTAAGGCACATTTACACTGCCAGAGTGTCACAAAGGGGCTTAGTATAAATATGACTCCAGCCAAGTTTGAGGATGCTTTGGGATGGACGCTTAAAACAAGAGTCTTGCCTAATAAGGTCATTCTCATGTTCAGATCTCACGGTGTGAATTTTTTTTTAATGGAAATTAGTTAGTGAATTTTAATTACTGAACAAATTTGAATATGTAAAGCCCTATTGGCTTGCTTTTCAAAGGTTCTGTGCACTTACAGTTCCCATTGTCTCCAAGTGCTATATACAGTTGTCAGTGCTAAGTGCTCATTAATTATTATTATTATCATCATCATCATCATCATCAGATTATTGCATTAGTCATACAGTCACGTTGCCTTTTTCTCTATACACTTTCTTCCTTCCAGGAATAAGCATTCATTTCATGGACTCCTGTATCTCACTGTTTTGACTGAGGAATATTACTGTATATTCCTTATAACAGACTGAGGCATTTGCAAAGTTTCCCATCTATCTAATTTCCATCATATGAACAAAACTCTCAAGATTAGGGCTTGAAATGCATGTACTTCTTCTAGGCCAGTTGAATAATGAAAATACTCTTAATTATTTCCAGCCTCCATAATGGTGTAAAGTGTAATTAACTATGATGTGCATTTCACACACAGAGACTATTGTAGCACCAAACTAATTGGACACAATAGCACCTCTGAAGGGGAATAAAACAAGTTTATCACCTCTTGTGGTTGGCACAAGTGTATTGTGAGTACAGTGTGTAGAATAAGATCAGGAAAGTTGTGAAGATGGTCTTGACAAGATTAATTCTTCACTATTCCAGTCACTTCAGGATCAGGTATGTCTTTGTCATATTCCGTTGATTGTTTTTAAAACATATCTGACTACAAGCCTATCTTATAGGCCCCATCTCCATCTACCCCAATTTCCCTCCATTAATTAAGTACCAGCCTCAACTGTGTACCTGACTGCATTGTCACCATTGTAGTGGTGTCCATGCTCAAGATTTTATAACAAGTCTCATGATAATAGGTGATTTCCTTAAAGCCCCCCTGCCTGGATTCATGTGACTATGTGAGAATTTCAACTTTAATTTTCCATAAAGGGTATGTCTTCACTACCAACATTAAAGCACTGTCATGGCTGCACTTTAATGTGGCTGTGTAATCGCGGCACCAGTGGTGGGAGAGAGCCCAGCACTATAAAAAAACCCATCTCCACAAGGGGAGTAGCTACCAGCGCTGGGAGTGTGGCTGGTGCACTGTCTCCACTGGTGCTTTACAGCACTGAAACTTGCAGCACTCAAGGTGGTGTTTTTAACAACCCTGAGCAAGAAAGTTGCAGCACTGTAAATTGGCTGTGTAGACAAGGCCAAAGTAAAGTATATTTCTAGCCCTCATGATTGCAGAGAAAAGCATGAAAGTGGGACCCCAGTGTATTTTTAAAAGCTCTATGACTGGAAATCAAATAGAAAGAGTACAATACATATATTATTCTTTTCATTTGACTTCCATTTATTGACATCCCTTAAGAGTGCGTGTTTGTGCATAATTATAATATAAATTTCATACTTTTAAACCAGCCCATGAGTTTCCAGGGAGGGAAACTGACTCATGATTTTTGAACATTTGAGGTTGGTAATATTGCCATTATTAGTACCATAGTTTCCTCCTCTGAAGATTCTATCATCTGGAGAAACCTCCCTGGACTTCTCCCCCTCATTAACCCTCCAGTTTTTGTTCAAATCTTAAGTGAAAAACAAATCTTTCCTACCTTGTTTCTACCATTAAGTTACTCCTTCCCTTTTTTAGTGAGACAAGGTGGGTGAGGCAATATCTTTTACTAGACCAACTTCTCCTGGTTAAAGTCTATGGGCTTGTCTACATATACAGTGTTCTGTGGCGTTTTAGTGAAGATGCTACTATAGGTGCTGAATCTCTGGGTGCTCCAGGGCTGGAGCATCCATGGAAAAAAAAACAGTGGGTGCTCAGCACTCACTAGCAATCTCCCGATCAGCTGCTCCCTCCCACCCACTGGTAGCCCCACCAATCAGCTCCTCCCCATCTCTCCCAGCACTTCCCACCCACCACTGATTAGCTGTTTGGCAGCTGGCAGGAGGCTCTGGGGCAGGGAGACGGGGTAGTGAGGGCTGAGCACACTCATGAGAGGGGTCAGGAAGGGCGTGAGGTCTTGGGGGAAGGGGTGGAGTAAGGGTGGGGCCTTGGGCAGAGCAGGGGTCAAGCACCCCCCGACAACTCATAAAGGTGGTGCCTATGGGCATTATTACTCCAGTGGGAGAGCTTCTCCCAATGGCATAGTTGATCCATCTGCCCAAGAGCTGGTAGCTATGTTGACAGGAGAAGCTGCCCATTGACACAGCGCTGTCTATGTTGGGGGTTAAGTCAGTATAACTACTTCCCTCAGGGATGTGAAAAATCTACACCCCTGAGTGATATATTTATATCGCTATAAGTTTGCATTGTAGACCTAGCCTCAATCTACACTCAGAATACTACAGAAACTGTAGCACTTTGGTGTAGGTAGTGCCTGCACTGACCGGAGGGGTTCTCTTATCCGTGTAAGTAATCCACCTCCCCAAGAGGCAGCAGCTATGTCAAAAGAAGAATTTTTCACACCTCTGAGAGATGTAGCCATACTAATGTAGATTCCTAGTGTAAATCAGGCTAAAGAGACAAGCTTTTGAGCTACACAGAGCTCCTCTTCAAGACTGTTAATCAGATTGTCCCAGCTAACTTACAAAGTGGAACAGATTGTTAAGCATAAGGAGTTAACCATATTGCAAGAGACTATTCAAGATGAAGTGTACAATGAACACCTCTCTAGTCATAAGATAGAGGGTTAGTGGGTTACATATTGTTGTAATGAGACATAAAATCAGCATTGCTATTAAGTCCATGATTTTTAGTATCTAGCAATATTATGATTTTAAGCTTTCAGCACTATTGAACAGTACAAACAATTATTAGCCAGGCACTAAAGATGACATTCCCAGTCAGCTGGAATCTCTGCCACTTTATCTGAGGCATGTGGTTTGTTGGCAGCAATTCTATGACATGAAGTAAGTGAAACGGGGTCTTCTTACTGAATGAGCACCCTTTGACAGGGAGGCTATGTCCAGATTTTGGGACAGGTGTACATTGAAGGAGAAACAAAATGGTTTCAGATGATACAGTTTCAGTCTGCCAGGTAATAAGATCTATGGACAGCAAGAGAAAGTTTGTACTAGGGCTGGTCAAATTTCTTCCATTGAAAATTAGTTTTGACGGGAAACTGAGTTTTTAATAAAATGTTTTTCCCCCTTTCCACTGCAAGTTTCATTTTCTTATTGAAATAGTTCAGCAAAAACAAACAAAATTTTAACCAAAAATGTGAGCTGTAATGTATCCTGATACTTGTAGTTTGCTCCTCCTGTCCTTAGTCTTCTCTAGGAATGAGGATCTCCAGCTGGACTACGTCTCCCATAATGCACCATGAACAGGGACAGGCTGTTGCATACTTCCCTCACCAAACGGAGAGTCTAGGATGCATTATGGGAGATGTAATCCATTTGGAGCTCTTAGCTCATAGAAGAGAATGGGCACGCAAGGAACAAACTTCAACTCCCATGAGGCACACATCCCATTTTTGGACAAAATATTTCAGTTTTCAAAATATCTGTGGAAAATTTATAGAAAAATGCAAATTTCCATATGAGGTGGGAGGAAAACTGGATCAGCTCTATTGGTACAAGACAATGTGGGCTTCCGAAATGAACTTCAAACCCTAAACCAAAAGAGAAATATTATAGGTGTAGTTAAGGTACAATGGTGATGTGTGGGGATCCAATATATCAGAATGGCTTGCTGGCGCTATAAAGATTCATTGTAGCTTATATAATACATCTCACCCTTTTTTTAAAAAAAAATACCATTGTAGCTGTGTCAGTGATTGGAGGTATGTAGTGTACTACAATGCTACTGCTTGCTTTGGTCTTGTAAGAGTGCAAGACAATTAGATGTGCAAATCATATTGAAACTAAAATGCTGAAAAAGTTCTTCTTTTAGACCTTAACAGTGATAATGTCCTGTTAATTTTAAGGGAAAACATGAGATACGTTCTCAAAACCACATCTATAGCTTCGAGAGGTGATCTCTCATACAATATCACCTGTAGCAGTGAAGTCACTGGGAGATCGGATGTTTCTTTAAATTACCAGTGACTTTATCTGGATTAGGATTTTTTGGACCTTTATTTCTAAATGAGTGCAGGTCTATTAGTGGCAGTGGCAATGAAACTGATAATGTAGAGACAACTCAGATGTGTCTTGACTACAGGAAAGCTGTACCCAGTAGAATTAATTGTTCAAAAAAATAGGGTAGAAAAAAAAACATTATGAGTGCACTTGTTCAGTATAAATGAAGAAAGGTTGGAAACATCACACAACACTTTCCCCCTATAGCCCAGTAGTTCATCTGCACTTGTGTAGATTAAATATGAAATGTTATGACATTTTGGGACATGTTCTTTAAAATGGCTCATTGCTCACAAAAGAAGAGCCTGTTAATTCTTTTCAACTTTGATACAGAGCTGTTTAAATAAACTAAGCTTTACGAAGATGACCTGCAGGGAAACATTTGCACTTGAGCTTTCTTCCTCAAAGGGAGAAGTCTGAATTTTGCTTTTAATGTCATATGGATGGGCAGGGGCTGTATTTCCTCAGCAAAGAAAAGATACAGAGGCCTTGAAACATAACTATAGGAAAAGACAGACAGTACTGAGATTTCTCAATTGCCTCCTGTGACTCCTGAAATCACAGGACATTGACTGTGTAGTTAGCAAATTGGATGCCCACTTTAATGCTAATGACTGAGTCCCACTTAGTGCTCTAGAAGAAGGTGACAGTTTCAAGATCTCTGCTTTGTGCCCCAGGAGAAAATTACTTTCTGACCCTTGATTTGGAAATTAGGGCAAATCAACACTTAAAATGCTGCTGTAGGACTTTAATGAAGACTGTCAATGTCGTATAAATAGTTAATATACTTCCCCGAGAGAGAGTAGTGATGTTGGAAGGAGAAGCTCTCCCGTTGACATAGCACTGTCTACACGGGGATTAGGTCAGTATAGCTATGTTGCTCAAGGGGTGTGAATTTTTCACACCTCTGTGCAATGTGGTTATACCAATATAAATTTGTAATGTAGACCAGATCTTAGTTTTGTCCTGCGCAGGAGAGCAAGAATTGCCACTCATAGGTAAATAATAATCCTGCTGCTCCTATTGAATTTGTGGATGTTCAGCATTTCTGAATATCAAGACACTAGAATCAGGAGTGCCTGATTCTGCTCTTCTTGATACTGGTTTAAATGAGGAGAAACTCCCTTGAAGTCAATGGAGTTACCCAGTGTAAAATTGGTGTAAGTCAGAAAAGGATGGTTTCTTGTTAGTACAGTGAAAGTGGAGGACACGTAAAACCACAGCACCCAATAGTTATTCTTGATCATATACTCAAAAGGTTGTATATGTCCCATGCAGTCACTGCACTACAAAGGACAGATTTTCCTGTGTGCTGGAGCTGGATGGGGGACATAAATGGGAGAAGTAGCTGGACTATTTTTCATGAAATATATTTTTGTCAAAATAAGTTGCCATAGATGAAATATTTTGTAGAGAGATATCAATTCTGACAAAGTTTTCACTGAGAAGGTTTCTGCAATCCAGAGCTCTCCGAGGTTCAGGGCACTTCTGATAAGAGACTGTGTGTGAGAGCAAGAGAAATTGAAAATCCTGACCTTTCTGATTTGAAAACAGAAGTTTTGATACAATTCAATTTAGTGAAAGGTTCAGTTCCATTCTGCAACAGAACCAAAATCATTTTTGAAATTTCACATCTTTGTAAAATGGAATTTTTGTTCTCCAATTAGCTTTAATAAAAAGTTTATTGCCATTTATTGCCTTTTCATTCCCATTACCCACTAAACTTGGGAGTAGCTGCAAGTTGATTCAGCCCCTGGAGTAAGTTAGAGCAGCCTTACGGCTGTACTAACTTGTATCAATAATGTCCCCAAGGGACTGTGCCACTGGTCCAGACTTACTGAAGTGCAACACAGTCTGGCCTGACTCTAAGCATGACTAGTATATCGGAGCAAGCAACAAATGGCATAGAGGTGGCTACACTAGCTTTACACCACTCAAGCATTCCTCCATACAAGGGAAATCTTCAGCTGGTTGTATATGATAGCTTTCTGTCCCATCTGCACTTCCTGCTCAATGGGAAGGAGACAGAGTGGGACTGAGGATCTGGACCCCATTATCAAACATACAGGATAAATTAACAACTTCATTCCGAAAACTGCAGTGCCTGTAACTAATACCAAAGTTAAAAGAAAATTGAAATCAGCTACAGGCATATACCATGCTTGTGCATGTTCAGCTAGAGAATGGAATGAATCATCCTTTGTACTTGTCAGTAGTAGAGTGAATGGGAAGACAAAACAGAAAGGAGATTAACCAGAAATATTTACTTGAAACTCTTGTTTGAAGTAAAACAGTTTATAAAAGTACAAGGTAGGCTTCTGAGACAAGCAGTTAATGATAATCTTTTAGGCCAAAACTGAAAGATCATAGGCAGATGTTCTTACTAATCACCTCATAGAAATGAGGAATGTAGTAAATGAGATCTCTATATGATGCAATATTTTTTTTAAACACTGACATTTCTATGTTTTGCTTTGTTTTTTATTTTACAAAGATTAACATAATTTGGAAGCAAAAAAATATGGCATGTTTTCGGATCAAATGGATTGAAAATTTCCTTCTGGTTGGAATGGGATTGTGGGAAACAGTTACATGATTAAGAGGATACAGGGGCTTTCGATTCTAGGCTGCCAGCTCAAAGTCAGCCTAGGTTAGAAATGCGTAACAGTCCTTATCTGATGGCTGCATAGCAATCTATGTGTAGCGAGTTAGAGTCCCTGGTCCAGATCCTACACAAATTGTCTCCACACAAAATCAAATATCCATTTGCCACAAGTAGAGACTTTTATTGGTAGTTCCACCAATAAGGCCAAGGCTTCCATGAACTATTTTCTCACCCATAATGATGGACACTCTAGGTCAGAGTAGAAACATATAATCAATGGGTAATGTGGACAACAAACCTTAATAAAGATATGCAACCATTGTATTATATTATATAGTAAACTTGCATTATTAATCCATAAACAATAAAGAAGTATCTTATTGCTAAATTTGTCTTTCCTTTTGTATCATACACCTGTAAATATGTTGGCCTTATACCTTAGCAAGTTTATGCCACATAGAATTGGAAGGGACCTCAGAAGGTCATCTAGTCCAATTCCCTGCTCAAAGCAGGACCAGTCCCCAACTGGCCCCCTCCAGGATTGAACTCACACAGCCCTAGATTTAGTAGGCTAATGCTCAAACCACTGAACTATCCCTCCCCATGAATAGAGTAACTAACCAGAGGAGGATACCATAGTGTAGGTCGACACTGTGAGGCACTGAGCCTGAGTAGCGTATGACAATCTCTCTGCCTGTGGCTGGAGTAATAGTTGTGGCCAGGGGCAAAAGTAATGTTGCTGAGCATCCTTATACCCTGATAATTGCCAGGTGGCACCTTGGTCCATAACGGCATTTAACGTATGGTACAAACTACAGCAGCTTTCAGGTTGCCCTAACTTACCATATATACTCATTCATAAGCCAATTTTTTTAGTAAAAAAGGGAAGTATCAGAGAAGGAGGTCAGCTTATGAACGAATATAGAGAGGGAAAGGTGGGACACAGTCCTTCCCCCCCCAACAGAGGGAGAAAGGAGAGACAGCACAGCCAGAAGGGAAGAGGCAGGGCCAGAGTCTCTCCACCTCTGGCCACGCTGCTTTCCCCTGAGCCTCTAAAGCAGCTGCAGCTCCAGGGCTGGCAGGCTGCAGCCATGCCACTTGGCTGCACCCTCCAGAGCAGGTGGTGGCCGTGCTGCCTAGCCCACTAGAGCATGCTGTGGCTGTGCCACCTGGCCCTGCGCGTTGGAACATGCTGCAGCCGAGCCACCCAGTCTGGCCCTGCCTCTTCCCTCTCCAGCCAGACTAGAGACATCCTCCCCTGGCCCTCCCCAGATAAGATAGAAAGGGATGGGATGGGGAGAGTGTGGGGGTCCTGGGCTAAGGGTGGGGTCATGTGGAGAGTAGTCACAGGGTTTACTCCCCTGACGCCCAGCTTCTTTCCCGCCCAAATTTCCCCATCAGTTGCTGTCCCGGCCCATCAGGGTAAGCAGCTGGTATGCCTGGACACTTTGTTAACTTAGGTTAACCTCCATCCTTGTGGATGCTCGAGGTAAACAAACCATCTCAGCCCACCAGCAACTTATCCTGATGGCCTGGGAGCCAAAGTTTGCTGATCCCTGAATTATAGGGTCGGTTTATGAACGGATTATAAACATTTTTCCATTTTTACTTATACATCTTGCAGGGGGTCAGCTTATAAATGAACTGGCTTATGATCGAGTATATACGGTACTCTATGGAACACACCTGGCACCTGGGTGGCCGAGAATTGGATAAATCAAAAGCAGCTTTAAGCCCCTTTTTTTTCCTGGCTCCCCACCCTGCTCCCTGGAATTACATTTTGTGCTGCTCTGAGACAGTCATTCTGACTAGCTAACTGAACCATGCTTAATTGTTCTTGTACTCAAGTGAAAGCAGAAGGACTCATCTCAGAAAATAATATTAATTAAGCCCATGTTTGCTTTTGTAATACAAAAAGGTTACTTAAGTAGATGAAGAATGGTAATGAACTTAAATTTCATCTGAAGCCTTCCTGGATAGATATATAATTATATATAATTTGAATATAAAAGTAAGAAGCAAATCTAAGTTAAGCAATCTCTAGAAATTTTGCAGTTCTGGTATGTTCTTGTCTGAGCTTCAGGAACTGTTTATTTGAATAATGACATGATTTGATGAGTTAACAAGGTGCATACAAAGCAATTGTCTGGAAGTATCTGTCACATACTGTAGTTACCTAAGTCATGTTCCTAAAGAGAGGCTTTTCAAATACTTGCATGTATTGATTAATGACAGAACTAGATGGGCCATCAGCCATTACACCTGCTTAATGATAAACACACTCCTGCTCTCCACAGAAACACAAGTCTCTAAACTAAAATTAATTTTGAAAGTTACAAACTTGGAGGTTTTCCTGTCTTTTGCATCATAGTCAGAATGAAATTATATCTGAAATCTATACCTCATATTTCTGTTAATTTATCATAATAAAGTGTGAAATTGTATATTGTTCATTATGAATTACTTATCCCAGATCAAGAATCCAGGGAAGTTATTCTAAGGATTTTGAATTCTATATTCTGGGTATTTTAATAAGAATGCTTATCACAACCAAAGGGAAGTAATGGTTTTGACTCTGGTTGATCAGATCATGCCAAAGGTATTCAGGCCAATTCACTTGTCTATTAGTGTAGATCAAAGTGATTATTGAATGTAGAAGAGTATCTTTGGTGTTTCGATTTCATAAAACTAATGGGACATTGCTTGTATTGTTTTCACTTATCTGTATCGTGTTATAATGCAGTAGCACACATTTACATTATGTATATCCCTGTAATTAAATAACTCATCAAAGAAGTCTTGTGGGATGCTAATGAAGGACTTTAACAGAAAAGTGCTAATTTCAAAGCAAATGGCCATCATGTGTGATGACCAGAGGCCAAAGATTCCTTACTCACCATAATCAGAGGAAAAGTCTACGTGGAAAGAGACACTGTCAGCTTGTTTTCTGTCAGAAGAAGATATAAATATGGACTCAAGGAATGATCCTTCATATCTGGACAGTTTGGACTCTTACAGGCAAGTGTATCAGATGCAAAGTGGAGATTCCAAGACACAATCTGGGTACCCTGAAAAGACTTTTGGGAGATTGGCAGTTCATTACGTCACAACCACCATTTGGAATTACAAACCATGACTCACTTGTTAATATATTTTGCCAGCTTTAACCTCTCAATAACTCTCATTTCCTTTTCTTAGCTAATAAATCTTTATTTAGTTTACTATAGAATTTGCTGCCAGCATTGTATTTGGTGTGAGATCTGTAATACCAACTGATCTGGTGTAACTGACTGGTCTCTTGGTACTGAAGAGCAATCTGGTGTGGTCTGATTTTTGGTTTAAGTGACCTTTTATCACAAAGTCCAGTTTGTCTGGGTGGCAAGATAGACTGGAAAGTCTAAGGCGACTGACTGTACCTTGATGGTAAGATTGTTATAGTGATCCAGGAGTTCATATTTGTCACTGGCTTGATGAAATCTAATGGTAGAACACAGCATCAGCTTTTGTGTCTGCCCTGTTTTCTGATGGTCTGCCCTGAGGTAGGTACTCACACACAGTTGTGAGCCATGGCAGACAGCATGACATTGGTAAGCACTGGTAAGAGGAAAACTTAGAAAGAGGTACACGATCTTCCGGAGAAAAAGTCATGCTTATCCAAGAACATTACAATTAACTATTATACCAAAGAACTTCTAAAGAAAGCCACCTTGTCTAGTTAACAAGAGACACCCAGATCACATAGGTAATTAGATATTCCTCCAATTACTGCTGCAATGCTAAGCCCCTAGGTGCCCTGTTGCCCTGATTTAGGCATCCAGGGTCCTCATACAATGCATGGGGAAAGTTATATGTCCAAGGAAGAAATCCTCAGATGAGCAGGGAGCTGACCATGCCATCCAGGAGTGAAATGCAGAGGTAGGGTTGGAGCCTAAATATTTAGGCCCTTCACTCCCATTGATCTGGGCCTCCAGGTTCCTGACTAACAGACCAAGCAGTGGGCACCTCTCTCTACTCAGGAACTTCATCCATGAACTGTGTCCTAGAGTTAATCACCTAAGCCAGGCCAGCTGCATAGGTAGCCTGTACCCTAGTAACTGAACTCCTCACCTTCAAAGAGGCTGGTAGTTAGACCATTCAGGTGGGAGATAAGAGCTGCAGATTCAAAACCTGGCTCTGCCTGAGTTTGAGCAGTAACTTGAACCCACAGCCTATTGAGTGCCCTCACAAGTGGGTATTCTGGAGTGAGTCTTTCCTGTTGGAGTTGTTCCACTATATATAAACACTCATTGTAGTAGCAATTTGAACCTAGGTCTCCTCAAATGCCCTATTACTGGGGTATAGTATCAGTGCTGTCCTTGTGTTCTGACCAAATGACTAAATATCTTTGTGGGGAAAAAATATGGGAAACTAAAACGCTTTTCAGTCTAGAACAGAAAGGCATAATAAGAACAGTAGGCTGGATTTTAAAGACATACAATTTCATAGTATGGCACATTTTTTTAACAGTGAGGGTGATAAACCATTGGAACATCTAATTGTTCTCTTAATCATGGATTTGATTATTCTGCAGAACTGATGGAACTATATTTTGAGAATATACCAAAGACTTAGAGTCAAGTTCAGATTACTTTCATGTATTGTCAGACATAATTATTAGAAAATAAATCTGCTTTTCAACCTTTGCTTTACTTTCAATGTTTTTTTATTGATCTGTCTGTTTATTTAAAGTAGAATAAAATCTATAAATTAGTAAATAGTGGGGTAATTCCCTGAGCTTTATGACTCTTAATAATTTGACCTACCAGATTTTTGTTGTCTTTATATGTTATTAGCATACTTTTTCCTTCCCATTGAGGTGTAGGGGAAGCTTACCGTTCTGCTTACGCTCTTTTTATCTCACTGGTCTTTGGATATATGGAAGATATAGTTAGAGCTAAGCAAATCATTTACTTTTCAGGTCAGCCAGCAAACTGAAACCAAAACATTGAGTTCTCAATTTTTCATCAAAAGCTGGTCATCATCAGAAAACTACAAGGATAGGTTTCTCTTATAATCTTTAGCTCACTGGTTAAGACATTTTCCCAGAGACACCCATGTCTGAATCCCCAGTCTGAACCAGGGACTTAAACTCAGACCTTCCTTGTCCAGGGTATGCCTCCTAATACTAGGTTATTCCGGGGAGGGTTGCTCTCATTTGTTCCTGTTGAAGTTGTCGTAGAAATATTTCAGTGTTCATTAGAGTAGTGACTCAAGCTCAGGACCTCCACCTACCAATGGAGCTTCATATCCTCCAAGCTATTCTGCCAGTAAGCTCTCCTATTGAAGCTGTTCCACTTTGTACAAATACATAAATATTCATTGGACAAGCAAGAGTAAAAGCCACTCTATAGTCCTATGATTCAGGCACCTGGCAGGTTGGAGACAGGGATTCCAATCCCTCTTCTGAATCAGGCAGAGTTAACTTTTCAGTCCATATCTCCTACAAACTACATCTTAGGTGACCATAGAGTTAGTCTCACTCGCTCTCTCTTTGGCCCAGTGAATTTTAAAGTATTTATACAAAATGGAACATCAACAGGAAAGAATGAGATAAGAATATTCTATAGCCTTGTGGTCTGACTGCTTACCAAGGAGAGAGGGAGTCTGAATTCAAGTCCCTGTTCCAACATAGGACTTCAAAAATGCATCTTCTACATCCTAGGTAAGTGCTGGAACCACTAGCCTAAAGGTTATCAGGGACACATACAGTTTTCTGAAACTAGCCTGTAAAACCTTTTCCAAAACCAAACTAATCAGGTCAAACTGGCAAATTCTTTTGGGTTCCCAAAACTACATTCGTTTTTTTTCTGAATAAACTATTTGTCTGAAAACTTTTGACCATCTCTAGTTATAGTTGAATTCATACAGGTACCAATTCTGCAACCAGTCCCATGTGGGCATAGATCCTGGCCCATGTAGTACCAGTTGCAGGATTAGAGCCTTTGTGAGAGAAGCAGGTGAGATCCTGATGCCAATTTGGCTTCTCTACACTAAGTAAAGCTCTGGAGCAAAGTAAAAGGCCTTTCAGAAAACCAGGTCCAGTGGGGAAGGATTACCCCATCATAAGTACTGTAGAGACAGACTCAGCATAGGAAGTGTGTCCAGAGTGGGGATAGGGCTAGGAGGGTCATGGGAGAGACAGGGCTGTAGCAAGCAATGCTGTGGGGGATCTGGGCAGTGCTACAACCCATAGAGCAGGCTGGGGAGGTTGCCATAACTAGGCCAGCAGGGCTGTTTAAGTTACACTGGTGATCGTTCCAGCCCTTATAATAGCACAAGAGGAGAGGGCTTTAAAATATCTTAGAACCCCACTCCCCTTGGGCTGTGAATTCTGTTTTACATCCTTTAGAGGCACACAAAGAATCTTGCCCTGTGTGTCTTAATTTTACAAATGATTCCTCTGAAAGCAAAATATGCTTCTTTAAAAAAAAATGTGTAGAATTTCTAGGAGCCTGTTCTCCCCCACCTCCTAGCCCTCCTTCAATTTCAGTTTCTTATGAAACTCCAAACCAGTCTGGCTTTTAATCCACTATCTTGGAATGTGATGCTGTGTCAAGCCAAGAATCTGCAAACCCCAGAAGAAAATGATACTCTTGGAAGTATCTTTGCAGCTTTTATCTTTGTTGTAGTCCCCTTTTCACCTCTTCCTATTTTAAACACCACTTTTCCCACTCAATCTGCTCCTTTTCATGTTTTATTTTCCCAAGGCTTTCCCACCCCCTGTCCCTAACCTACACACACTTTTTCCAGATGTGTGGTAAACATTGTCATTTCAGAGCACATCTCTGAAAACAAAAACATTCCAGAGGCTAATTTGTCTCAGATCATTGGGGTCTTCGTGTGTGCAAACACTAGATGAGTCCAGAAGCTTGAGGAAGCCTCTATTCCAAGCTTTCCTTAAAGATCTGGTAACATGAGTTGAAAGCTTGTGTACACAGCATGGATGAGAAACCAGTTTGCTCAAATTCAGGACAGGACAGAAAAAGAACTGTGGATGAGCTAAATGTTAATTGTTGTTTGTGTTCTAGAATTTGTAGAAACCATTTGGTAACAAACTCTAGATGTTTATCCCTCTAAGTGGGAGCAAGGGCCCTAAAGCTGCCTTAGTGACAGCTGTGCAAATCTGAACTCAGAATTGGGTCATGTGCTGTGGTTCCTTGACTGGATGACCTAATCTTTATAAAGAAGAGCATGGCTTTAAAAAGTGATTGAATTCAGTAATGTTGCATGGGACTAGATAGAATTTAGCACTGCTAGTATAAGGAAGCTTGTTGACTTTTCTTTATGAGTAGGGTAGATTGTGGGACAATCAGAACAATGAAGATACATGTGTCTGATAGTTACTTGTACCAGATTCAGAGAGCAGCAGAGAATTGATTTTTAGAGGCAAATGTATGTAAAGATCAGAAGGTTAAGAAGGCTACAAACTGCTGGGCATGACATTAGGAAAAGAAGATAAGGCTGATCGTGTGAATGATCTCCATTAGAGAAATGAGAGCTTTACTTGCATATCATGAGTTTCTTAGTCATTAGATAGCCTGAAGAAGTTTCAGTCTCCATAACTAGCCTAGTTTGTATACTGAAAGTACTGATTTCACTAAACACAGAGAAGAGGAAATTTAAGCAAAACAACAACTCAGGCACAATTTTATTTAACTTTCAATTAGTCAGTTGATTTTCCTACTCCATTTAAATGAATTGTTTGAAACAAACAAAATATGTCATTAGTTCTGATTATGTTTTCAAGCTATTTCTCTGAGTGAGAAGAGCCTTACAATGTTGTTCTTGGCTTTGTTAACCAATAATCATGAATTCCATTAAATATTCAATGGCACAAACCAAACATAACACAGAAGCAGTAGAAAACACATTCATATTCTTGAACGTGTCCAGGCAATGTGTGTGGCAGTAGTGGATCATGATGACAATCTGAAAATCAGGTCTGTTCCCATCTCTGTCATTGGTTAGGATGGCAGAGACTCAGGGCCAGTTAAATACTATCAAAAACTATTTGTAAAAAGTTGAAACAAACTCTTTGAATATAATGTGGCCAGCTCTAGTAGAGATATGGATTGTGAAGGGAAAATACCATACCACATGCTTAATACCATTTAAAATGAGTTCCTCTGAGTTCAGGTGAAAATAATCAGACTGATAGCAAAGTCCTTTACTTATATATAGGTCAAACACAATCCAGCATAGGCAGCAGCACAGAGATCTCCATACTGCCTGAGCGAAAGAAGTTGCTCAAGGGGTGAAAGTATAATTCCTTCTCCCTGCCCATTTATCCCTTGCTTGCTCTGCTGAGACAGCCAGTAAGGACAGTTGTTCTGTGATCTGAATACCCAGAGTGAAATCTTGGGTCTATTCAAATTAATGGCAAAACTCCCATTATATTTTGGATTTTACCCATCTCCTTTAGGGACTGAATTGACATCCAGGGGCTCATTTCATTTAGGTTGCCAACTGTGATGCTTCTGAGGCATGCCCAGGGTTGTGAAGCACTTTGCTACCCCCTGCCCATATCATGAAGGAGCCTTGTCTGTGCCTGCGAAGGGGCAACTCCCCGACTCCACCAGCCCTGAGCAACACAAGCACTCCGCTTTCAGCCTACACAGGTATAGGCACTCTGCAACTCCGAGTGTCTCCCGGGAGTGTCCAGGCCCTGTTCCACTAGACACTCACAGAATTCAGAGTCACTGTTCCCAAAGGATCAGTGCACCCCAGCTTACTGCTTATACCTCAGATCACTGCTTCACTGAACACACAGCACTTAGATAAGTTTGTAATGAAAACAGGTACAAGTTTATTTTATAAAGTCTAGAGAGTCAAGTGATAGAAAGTAGAAATAGTGGAAACAAATGGTGACATATACAATAAACACCTAGCACACATTCCAGAACCTAGACTTACTTAATGAGTTATTGTTATGTCTTATAGGGCAAAGCTCACCCCACATCCTTCCAGCGTATTATAGCCAGGCTACTGTGATCTTCCATTCATGAGGCAAGCCATGCTGTCAGCTTGCCTCAACCTGGATCTTTTCCACAGAGAACTCCCTGTTCCCTCAGGTATGCCTGGTTCCTTTCCTCCACCCCAAACATTCTAATTCATAAACGATGCCACCTGCTAGTTGTTTTTTTCCCGATGGGCCTCTTTCTTGTCAACTTCACAGTCTCTTGATTAACATTCAGTTTATACTGTAGGCAGGCCTCTTTGTGAAGTGCAGAATACACAGTACACACATAGCCAGCCAAAGAGAGCTAAATGTCTCTTCCCTCTGACTTGACAGGAGCATGTTTACTACCTTCTAGTGACCTGCCTTAACTCACATACCTTAACAACATAATTTTGACATATAATTTCTTAAACATGATCTGGTCATACATTTGCAATGGTTATGATGACCAGTGGACTCTTGGCACAGACCTCACATACACACCCTTTGCAAACTTAATATGAATACATCTGAAGAAAGGGGTTCCCTGTAAAACTTTTTGCACCCCCCCTGCCAACTGGAACCAAGAAGTTCCTGAGTCACACCAACCATCCATCCTGTGGTAATGATTTTCAGTCACTATGAAACTGGGTCAGATATCTACAGAAGAAAGGCACCATATCCCATTATCAGTCCCCTGAACCATCCAACCTCCCTCTCTACCAAGATTTATCTAGCATGTGTCATAAATGGATAGGTAAGGTAAGGGTTAAGTTTCTTTTACCTGGAAAGGGTAACCAAACACCTGACCAGAGGACCAATCAGAGAACTGGATTGTTTAAAGTCAGGGGCGGGAATTTGTATACTCGGGGTCTTTTTTGTTTTCTCGGCTGTGAGTAAACAAGGTTTCCTCCTAACTCCTTCTTATTTCAAATATTATACCAAAAGTCTGTGAGTACAAAGGAACCCCCAAAGCAATTCGGCTGTGAGGAGCTTTGGGTTGTACGAATAGATGTGGATGGCTGTGTCTTTGTTGTTTTCTCGGCTGTGAGTAAACAAGGTTTCCTCCTAACTCCATCTTATCTTAAAGTTTCTTCTAAACATCTGTAAGTACCAAGGGAACGCAAAGTAATTCGGCTATGATGATCTTTGTGGTGTATTCACATGTATGTTGATTTGTTGGACTGGTTTAATTGGGCTATCTTTTAAATCAGACTGTTTCTTCATATCTTCTTATAAGCAAGAGCCTGTATTGAGTTTCTTAATGCAAGATTATTGTTTTATATTTTCTTTCTTTTTTTATATAAACTTTTCTTTTAACACGTGTGGAAGTTTCTTTTCCTAGGGAGGCAAAGGGAAGGGAAAAGCCAGGCTGTGGGCTATTTTCCTATTGCTTTCAGGGAAAGAGCAGGCACAGGGGAAGGCAAAGCCAAGCTGTTGGTATTTTGCATCTCAATTGTCCTGAGAGAGAGAACGCTTATCTCTTGGGAAGCAGAGAAACCGGTTTCTGGGCAAGCCGGGGAAGGAGGGGAGAAGGAGTTTTCTCCCCTGCTTTTAGCATCCAAGGGATTTGGAATCTGGGTGTCCCACCAAGGGAGGGTTGGGGACACCAGAGAGAGGAAAGGGGGAGGTCAGGCCCCTGAAGTAAATTACCTACCTGACCTGGTGGCAGCCCAAATACCCAAGCTGGTAGTGAGCTTGGGGGAGTTCAGGTAAGCCCCCAGACTTTTGGACGCAAAAGTCCAGGTTTGGGACAGGACCAGATTGTGGACGCTAAAGTCCAGGTCTGGGACTGGATGGTTAGATTACCACAGCATGAACATTAGTTTTTTTTAGTAATTGAATATGTTTTAATATATATTTAATACTCTGTTCTATTTTAGTATATGCAGTACATTAGATCAGACAGAGAACACATGTACAACAGCCATATCTCTTTTCCCAAGGGTCTGCAATTACACTACATTCCACAGATTGCAGTGTGAACTTCTATGCCACACTACTAGTTTCAGGGAAAATGAATAAGTGCTTTACTGTTACAGTTGTGTATAGAGCATTTATATACTGTTTACCACAAAACTGTATTAAGAGCTTAATCTCAGCCATATACATATCTGTTTTACTTATGCTAATCAGTTCATGACAGTCTTCATCTTATCAGTGTTACAGACGACAGAATTTTATATCCAAAGTATTAGTTTATCTTGGCCTTTGTGCTCAAGCAGTGTGCTCCGTGAGTTGAACTCAGATTAAACTTTTTTCCCTGCATTATTAAAGGCATACATTCAATTAATCAGGCAATTCCATGTTTTCAGGAGTTAATATCATGCACATAACTTCATGCAAGCTGTCAGAAAGATTAGTGTGGAAGTCCAGAGCTTCTAACAAGATATCCTGGTACCAAATCTCCCCTTCACTCTATGGCATTATATATGGTTCTGGAACAGCCTTCCAAGGGGAGCAGTAAGGGCACAAAGCCTAACTGAACTCAAGATTGATCCTGATAAATTTATAGAGGTGGTATATTGAGATTGCCTACAATGGCATGTGACCCATGCATGGCTGCTAATAACTAATAGCAATGGCTAGAGATGGGACACTAGATAGGGAGAGCTCTGAGTTACTACAGATAATTCTTTCCTAGGTGTCTGGCTGGTGGTTCTTGCCAACATGCTCAGGATCTAACTGATGGCATATTTGGGGTTAGGAAAGATTTTCTCCCCAGATCAGGGTGGCAGAGACCCTTGGGGTGTGTGTCTGGGGGTATTCATCTGCAGCATGAGGCATGTTTTACTTACTGGTTTGAACTAGAGGAAATGGCAGATTCTCTGTAACTTAAGGGCTTCAGCTACTCAGTCAGAGGTTATGGGTCTATTACAGGAGTGGGTGGGTGAGGTTCTGCTTCCTGTAATGTGCAGGAGGTCAGACTAGATGATCACAATCATCCCTTTTGGCCTTAAAGTTTATGAACCTATAATTTAGATGTCCCATGAGGTCCCTTTCAACTTGCATATCCATGAGTCTCTGAAATGTTCTGATGTGTTCATGCAGTGGCAATATGACCTAGAATCAAAATAGAAGGTATGTGAACATTAACCTGATTCTACATTGAATTAGCCCTCTCCTTTATTAGAAATGCAAAGACTCGATGGTTAGCTATGGCTCAAGGAAACGTAGTAAGAACAGAATAGTGGGAGCTAGGACACTAACCTGTAGCAACATCGTTTAACCTCTTTGTGACATAGTTTATCTGTCTCTAAAATGTGTTTAATAATGCTTACCTGCCTCATTGGGATGGTATGATGTTTAATTAACTAGCCAGATTTGGGGGTTCTTTTGTCTTATTGCAGTGATAGGGTCTTAATTTCCATGCCT
Source organism: Chelonoidis abingdonii (assembly GCF_003597395.2). Lineage (NCBI taxonomy): Eukaryota > Metazoa > Chordata > Testudines > Testudinidae > Chelonoidis > Chelonoidis abingdonii. Next base: position 118,047,896 of record NC_133772.1, on the reverse strand, counting down.
TGAGAGGGGTTGTTCAGAGTCTTGGGTCATGGCTAGAACTTACAGAATGATTGGGATGACTGTCACCAGACTACATATTTAATGCAGTTGGGGCTGAAGCAGTTTGACTGAAAGAGTGTGAGTGGCATTGCATTAGATAGATTAGGCTAAACTGATCAAATTTCTCTCTGGTCATCTTTAATAGCCATTTCATTTTCTCTCTGCTTGTGAGGGGAAGATTTACATGGTGTATTCAGGCAGATAAATGTGAATTAAAGGTAATCAGTCAGGGCAAACAGTAAAAAAGACCATGTATCATACTCTGCTCCCTAAGGACTACAGCTAAAGTTATAGCAGCATCTGGTTGCAGTGGTGTAAATTATTCACCATGTTATTGATTATTAAACAAAACTGGAGGGATAGTTTGATGGCACTGGGAAGCCATTGGCAGGATTTAATCTTGCTTTTCTAAAAGGAGCTTCTTCGTTTTCTGTCTATTGTTTGAAATATTTTTCAATAGTTGCTTATTCATTAAAAATATCAGACTGACTCATTGATGGAATGCAACACTTACAAATGTTTTAATGTTTAGTTTGTGATTTCCTGCCTACATAATTCAAATTGTATTCTCTCCTCAGACAGTCGGGCTATTTTGAAGTCCTTTGTTGGAGGTTGTGTTTTAATGTACAGTTCTTCATACTTATCTCTCAGCTAACAAGCTTTGTTCTATTTCACACAGTTTTAAATGCTCTCATGAAGGTTCACTCATCCTTCAAGGGCAACATAAGAGGAACTACGTCATCTGCTTATTTAGTTTGTCTTTATTTTAGAAGAAAAGAAGATTTAACCTGAAGTGAAGGGATCAAATGTTGAGAGGGATGGACAGATGCAAGAATTGATGCTGGAGATTGATTTGAGGGGGATGAATAATGATGGGAAAATAGAAGGACGAGAGTTTAAGCAGCTAGATTTTCTCCAGATCTGATTTTTTCGTAGGATGGGCAGGTGGGAGATCATCCCACAGCCAAATCTGACTCCCTGATTCCATGGGCCATTCCTAATCCCAACTCAATGTAAAGAAGCTACCAGGCAGCTTTAAATTCTGCCATTGGTTTATTGTCCTTAAGGATTGCTAGGGTAGAGCTCCTCCCTCATCCTGACATTCCTTCAAAGCTAAGGAGAAGAGAGGGATGGAGATGCAAGTTCCAGCTACACCAGAGTTGGGCCACCAAAGATTTACCTTCTGACACGAGAATTCTCTGCTGGTCATTTACAAGTAGGTTATGGCCCTTTTGTGTCACCTGAATGGTACAAAGGGGCCATAACCCAGCTCATAAATCTGTCCCTGTATATGTTGCCATAAAATCCCATGAGAGCAACAGTCAACTCGGCAATTAAAATAGTTGTCTGTCGTCACTGTGATCACTCTGTGTGTGTGGGTTTGCCCCACCCTATCTTTTTAGACGGTAAGAACTTTGGGATGCAAGGACTTCATGAGCCTCTGTGTTTGGATATCACCTATCACATCGCAGCACATTCCTGTCTGTTCTATACCCTTGCAGGCTGTGATCTTATTCTACAGAATAAACTAAACTGGGTTGGGCTTGGTTAGTAATTGAGTGGGAGATCGCCAGGGGAAAATAAAGTACTACAGGAAGTGGCATGAGTGATTCAGCAGATAATGCTCTTCCTTCTGAGTCAGAAGTGAATCAATGTCCCAGCCTGGTGATAGGGAAAGCTATATTGTTATAACGCTATGGGCTTTCAAATGAGACATAAAATTGAACTCCTGGCTATGTCTGATAATTAAAGAACCCATGGAACTTGACCTAGGAGTAGGAAAGTCTTCCACGGTCTGCTACATTCTTCCTATTTAAAATTCTCCTTTTGTTTTAATTCACTATTATAATCTTCTTTATTTTCTTTCCCAAACTGCATTGTATTACTTTGAACTGTTCTAAAGAGTACTGTGTTCCTCCTCACAGATATGTGTTTAAAACCAAATCTGCTCTCTTAATATGTGATCATGTCAGGTTTCAAATCCCAAGCTAAGAAGAGCCAGGCCTGGTCAGTACTTGATTTTAGAGAGGACACAAAACAAAAGACAGTGCTAGTGAATATACTGTTGATAAGTCAGCACATAGCTCAGAATCTTTCAGAACCAATACTTCAGCAGGGCATTCAGAGTTTCTATGTTAATAGAGGTGCCTGAGTTCTAAAACCAGGATCCTGACCACTGTGGTTATTAAAGATCCCCTGGCATTTAAAGGTGTTTCCACACTGCAGCTGGGATTGAGCCTCACAGCCTGAGAAGAGAGACTTGTACTAGTGGGTCTGGAGGAATCACTAGTAGATCTTGAGCTGTTGAGCTAAAATATCAGTATTTGGGTGTTGTGGCCCAGGCTGGAGCTCAGGCTCCCAAGGACACCTCCCTCCCCCAAAATGTGACAGCCTGAGCTGCAATTTTTATTTTTAGCAGAATGCTGGATCTCTGCTAGTGTTAGTCTGACTTCCCAAGCTTGAATGAGGAGTCCTTGTGGCACCTTAGAGACTAACAAATGTATTTGAGCATAAGCTTTTGTGGCTAAAACACACTTCATCAGATGCATGGAGTGAAAAATACAGTAAGCAAAATGTATATATTATAGCACATGAAAAGATGGGAGTTGCCTTACCAAGTGGGGTGTCAGTTCTAACGAGCCAGTTCAGCTAAGGTGGAAGTGGTCTATTCTCAGCAGTTGACAAGAAGGGATGAATACTCAGGGAAGGAAAATTACTTTTGTAGTGCTGATGAGGTCAATGCAATCAAGGTGGCTGTGACGAGGGAAGCCGGGGCTCAACCCTCCCTGTGGAGGAGGGGAGCCACACCGGCCTCGTCCTGTTCTCACCGGGTCCTGTCCCTCGGGTCCTCGGTCCACTGTCTGGGCGTTCGGTCCCTGTGGAGTGGACTGGGACACGGCAAAGTCAGTGGGGCCCTGCCTTGGACGCAGGTGGGCACCAAACACAGTGCACTAGGCTCTGGCCCGTGGGGCCAGGCAGAGCAACAAACAGTGGCAGAGGGAGAGGAGCTCTGGGCCCTTTGGGGCAGGGCAGAAGCAACAACAACAGTTAGGGCGCTCTGGCCCTTTGGGGCACGGGCAGAGCACAACAAACACGAGGACGAGCTCTGGCCTTTGGGGCAGGGCGAGAACAAGCAGTCAGAGAGAGAGAGCTCTGGCCTTGCTGGCAGGCAGAGCAACACACGGTGAGGGCTTCCCGGCCCTTTGGGGAAGGGCCAGGAGCAAACAACAGTTAGGAGCGGCTCTGGCCCTTGAGGCAGGGCAGAGCAGCAAACAGTTCAGAGAGAGAGCTCTGGCCCTTTGGGGCAGGGCAGAAGCAACACACAGTTAGGGGCTCTGCCCTTGGGCAGGGCAAGGAGCAACACACAGTCAGAGGAGAGAGCTCTGGCCCTTTGGGGCAGGGCAGAGCAACAGCAACAGTTAGGGGCTCTGGCCCTTTTGGGCGGGCAGAGCAACAAACAGTCAGAGAGAGAGCTCTGGCCCTTTGGGCAGGCCAGAGCAACACACAGTAGGGGGCTCTGGCCCCTTTTGGGGCAGGGCAGAGCAACAAGCAGTTTAGGGGGCTCGGCCCTTGAGCAGGGCAGAGCACAAACCAGTCAGAGAGAGAGAGCTTCTGGCCTTTGGGGAGGCGCAGAGCAACACACATCAGAGAGAGAGCTCTGGCCTTTGGGCAAGGGCAAAGCCACAAAACAGTCAGGGGCTCTGCCCTTGGGCAGGGCAGAGCAAGCAAACAAATGTAGCTGTGGGGGCGACAGGGGTTACTGCCACCCGGCTACGGGTGGCGGGGAATGCAGGCCCACTCACTCCTCTGCGTTCCACCCGCGGGCCTAGTAGCGGCCGTTCGCCGCTAGTGCGTCAAGTCGTGGATCCAGCCCGAAACACACTGACAGAGGCTCGGGGATCCTAACCGAAACACACTGACAGCGCGTCGAGGTGGGGATCCTGACGACACACACGATCATCGCTCGGGGGCCTTCTGCGGCTTGACTGTGGTCAGCCGCCCCCGGTCTTACTTTCCATTTCCCCTTCGCGCCTACCTGGTCCGCCGGTGTCGTCGACCGTCAGTGGGCTCCTCCAGTCCGGGTCAGGGGGTAGATCCGTATAACCTCTGGTAGACTGGGCCAGGTCTGGTCCGGAGGCTCCTCCAGGCCGTAGTTGGGGCTGGGTAGCGGTGGTAGTTCCCGCAGCTCAGGGTCGTGGTTGCTGCGGGTCGGTTCCGGCAAGGCCTGGTCCTGGTCTCGGAGCTCGGCAGCCTCCCAGCGACGAGGGTTGTCCGGCACGTCTGCTCTCGCTGGCTGCTGAGATCCAACTGAAGGCCGGCGCCCGGCTTTTATACTTCCGGGTCGCCGCCTGACCCTTTGAGGGGCGGGGCTTCTGCCCGGAAGTTCCGCCCTGGGGGAAGATGGACAGGGCTCAACCCTCCCTGTGGAGGAGGGAAGCCACACCGCCTCGCTACAGTGGCTCATTTCCAACATCTGGCAAGAATGTGTGAGTATCAGCAAAGGGAAAATTATTTTTTGTAGTGACCCATCCACTTGCAGTCTTTATTCAGGACACCATCATAGGACCTAACCACATCAGCCACACCATCGGGGCTCGTTCACGTGCACATCTATCAATGTGGTGTATGCCATCATGTACCAGCAATGCCCCTCTGCCATGTACATTGGCCAAACCGGACAGTCTCTATGCAAAAGAATAAATGGACACAAATCAGACATCAAGAACTGTAACATTCAAAAACCAGTAGGAGAACACTTCAGTCTCCCTGGACACTCAATAACAGACTTAAAAGTGGCAATTCTTCAACAAAAAAACTTTGAAAAACAGACTTCAACAAGAAACTGCAGAACTGGAATTAATTTGCAAACTGGACACCATCAAATTAGACCTGAATAAAGACTGGGACTGGATGAGTCACTACAAAAACTAATTATCCCTCTGTTGATACTCACACCTTCTGTCAACTGTTGGAAATGGGCCACCCTGATTGCATTGGCCTCATTAGCACTACAATTGTAATTTTACCTTCCTTGGTATTCACCTCTTCTTGTCAACTTTGGAGAAGAGGCCACTTCCACCTTAATTGAATTGGCTCGTTAGCACTGACCCCCCACTTGGTAAGGCAACTCCCATCTTTTCATGTGCTATAATATATATATTCTGATCACTGTATTTTTCACTCTATGCATTCAATGAAGTGGGTTTTAGCCCATGAAAGCTTATGCCCAAATACATTTGTTAGTCTCTAAGGTGCCACAAGGACTCCTCATTGTTTTTGCTGATACAGACTAACATGGCTACCACTCTGAAACCTGACGTGCATCCGACGAAGTGGGTATTCACCCACGAAACTCATGCTCCTATGTGACTGTTAGTCTATAAGGTGCCACAGGACTCTTTGCTGCTTTTACTCTGAAACCTGTTCACAGTCTGGGAGGCTCACCCCCTGCTGCAGTGTAGACAGTCCTTATTTGGCAAGACAAGAAGTGGTATTGGTACTAAAGAGGCATCAAGCCAAATTGTTATATTAGTGTAAATCTCTTGCCTTCACTGAAATCAGTGGAGAAACTCTGGATTTTACAGGGCTGTAATTAAGATTAGAATTTGGCTTGTCTAAGGACATGACTGGTAACCTAAACCTCTACCCTAAGTTTAGTTTGTTCTGGTTCCTTTGGAAAATTACTTCATTGCTCTACTTCATAGAAATGAGAAATGTAAGACTGGAAGGGACCTTGAGTAGTCATCAGGTTCAGCCCTCAGCATTGTGGCTGGACATAGTAAACAAAGACCATGCCTAACTGGTGTTTATTCAACCTGTTTTTTAAAAACCTCCAATGGTAGGGATTCCACAACCAACCTTGGAAGCCTATTCCAGGGCTTAAGTCACTTATACTCAGAAAGACTGTCCTGATATCTAACCTAAATCTCTCTTGCTGCAGATTGAGTCCATTACTGTTTGTCCTACCTTCAGTGGACATGGAGATGAATTGATCACCATCCTCTTTATAACAGCCATGAACATATCTGAAGACTGTTATCAGTTCCCTCTGCTCTGGTCTTCATTGTCTCAGTCTGAAACATGAGGTTAATAATTCTCATTGGTCTACCTCAGAGGAGTGTTGTGAGGATTAATTATAGAGATGGCCTAAAATTTGCTGATGAAAAGTTTCTTTGCTGGAAAATGCTGAGTCTACAAAAATCAAGAACTTTTACAGGAATGCATTGATTTCATCAATATTTTTAACAATAAATTATCTAATCATTTTGTTCTGATAAACTCAAAATTTCATTTAGGCTTGTAGTATAACAATAATTGAAATATTTTTACTTATTTATATTATATTAATATATTATAATTGAAGTGATACTGTTAAAATATATTGGAACATTTCAAGAAAAAAATCTGAGATTTCTACTTTTTGTTCTGAAGAGAATGGGATTTCCATTTTTTTGACCAGCTCTAATCAATGGCAGTGAAAAGCTCTTTATAAGTGTGCTAATTATTATTATCATCAATACATGTAACTGCTCATGCAATTGTGATTTGAGCAGTCTCTTAGACAGCCGTGCCTCTCTCATTTAAATGTCATCTGGCTGTATAACAGCCTAGGTAAACTTTGGCCAATTTCAGAAATTATACAAAGACGGAGTGTCTCAAACAAAAGGAGCAGAAACGGATGTGTTTTAGCTAAACAAAGCCGTATAGCCCATAATCTCTTTTTGTGTTTACTATATAAATAATATTTAAATTGGATATGTTGTACCAGGATAATTCTGCGATCAATGACATTTGCAGTTATATATGTCTAAAACAAAGCTAATCATTTTCCTGCTTCACAGCATCAGCTGATCATTTCAGATACCATGATGGAATCTTTTTTGCCCATTTCCCATAAAATATTACATTACTATTATAAACAGAGTGAGGGTCTCTAGATTAATGGTATGGGAAATTCTGTGTTCCTAAATAGCTGTGTTAAGCCTGTGTACTTTGCTGGGATATCAATGGAGTCAGGTAGAGTATTCTCCAGAAAACCCTATCATACAGCTAAGACACCATATCTAAGTTCCAGGGCTGTTCTATGGATCAGAGGGACTAGGGTGCATTGGGAGAACTAAAGATGCGGAGGATAGTCTTATTCCTGGTCCAAGCCATTGCTAGTAGTCTTTCCATTTAATGGGCCTCATATTTACTCAAAGTAAAAAGCAACATTAAAAACAAACAGTCAAAAAACTTCTAGGAATTATTACATTAGCAGCAAAATGACTTCTACTCAGAATTCTAAATAAAGGGCAGAAAGATGGCATAGAGGACATAAACTGAGGAATCATCATCAGATTATTGCACTGTTCAAGTTAACACTACAGAATATCCCACTGGTCACGAGAGCATGATGCACATTGTGTTGGGGTGTGCTTCCCACACTCTCCCTAAAGGGGTTAATGTAGGTCAGATGGGGGCAATTAACCTATCATGCTGCAACCTGGGGGGGTGGGGGGAATTATTTAAACTGAAAGGGAAGCTCTACATAAAGGAAACTCATCTGTGCAGGAACAGGTGGGACTTCTATAAAACCAGGGGGCTGCAGTTACTCTCAGGGAGCAGAGAGAAGGGAGATGAAAACTCAAGCGGGAGAATAAGCCCTGGGGTTCTTAGCCCTACAAAAAGAGTCAACCCCAGAAGAGTTGTGGGGAAAGGAAGCCTGAGAGGGCTAGGTAGGAATAAGTCCAGTGAAACAGCAGCATGGTGTAGGACTGTGCAGACCTTGGCTACTTGTTATAGGCTCCGTGGGCTAGAACCCAGTGTCGAGGAAGGGCCTGGGTTCCCCTACCATCAACTGGGAAGTGGCACAGGAGCATTGGAGACACCAGCCGGACTGCTGGTCCAGAGAGACTTTATTACCCCTGAAGGGGAGGACTACTATGATTTATCCAGAGCTGTAAGCCACAAAGGCAGGGTGCAAGAAGGGGTTTTCTGCCTGGCAGAGCTACTCCCCAGGTGCAACCCGGTGTTCTATCAGTGAGTAGGGGTTCCTGTGACATACATGTTTAGAATTATAACATCCTTTTTGTTATGACTATAAAATTACTTTGTTTATGATGTCAGTTAATATTTCATTCAATATTAATAAATTCTTTGTGTAAAATTAGCATTTAAGTAGAAAATGTGTGAAAGACCCTATAATGCTGAATTATTATTAACACCTTATAACCATTCATTTTACATCAGATTTTCGTCCAGATCATGACCCATCTCTTTGCCAGAATGAGCTCTATAAAAGTTTTAATAGTGTAAGAATTGCGTTAGTGGAAGAGTCAATCCTGGCACCATATTTCCTACTATGGACAGTGCTGGAAATGTTAGAGGAAGTTTAACACCCTCCCACTTCTGTTTCCATAATGCATCTAACTATGCAATACTTCATTATGGCAAGGTATTTCTTCCTGCTCTCAGTTCATGCTCTGAAGCCCAATTATTGACAAGCCTTGTAATTTATACTAGCAGGGTAGTCATGGGAGCTGTTATAATCCTTTTCAAGGATGGCTGAGCACCATCATTGCCAGGAGGCGTTTGAGATGGATTGGTCATGTGCTTCGAATGGAAACTGATTCCATCACCAGAGTAGTAATAAGATGGACACCTGAAGGCAGGTGAAAACGAGGCCGCCCAAAAACAACATGGCAAAGAGCAGTGGAAGCCGAGCTGAAAAACCTGGGGCACAACTGGGGAACCAACGAAAGACTTGCTAGAAACAGATAGGAGTGGAGGAGCTTCTTCACTGCCCTAAACGCCAGATGTGTAATAGGAACATGACGATGATGATGGTGATGATGACTAGAGAGTGTGCCTCAGTAATATTGTGTGACAATGAGTTCCACAGGTTAATTACACATTGTTAATTTGATGTTGCCTTTGGGTACAGCTCTATTATAATATTGTTTTCACGAATTAAATGTGCATGCTGATGGTATTCTATAAAACAAGCTCTTTTTGTGGTGCATGGCAAGGACATAAAATAACTGGTAAGAGACTTTAAACAGTGAGAGATGACCACAGCATCAGATTAAATCTCTTTCTCTCTCAATTATTTCACTGCATATTCTACGTCTTAAGGCTTTTGGACTGGTAAAAAAGGAAATTGAGATTTTGGGAGCCTGGACAAAAAATACAGGAAGCTCTTTCATTAGTTTGCATACCTAAATATATATTCTAGTTCCTGTCTCCCTGTATGGTGGACGATGGACTGATGGCTTGCCAGCATGTTGCATAGTAGCTATCCAGTTTTAAAGAAGTCAGTATGGATGAACTATAGACCATACCATGTAACCTTATTCCTGCACATACTTTCCAAGTAAGACATTCCTAATGTCATCTTTTCTCATGAGCCTTTCTCTTTCTAGAGTTCTGTTTTATTTACGGGAATATCAATGACAAGAAGACAGTTTTAGTTCCTGTACATCCTCCAGCATAATAAGGTCTCCTAGCACAATTAGAGGCATAAGAAGAAAGCGAGAAAGAAGAAAAGGTAAGGATGAGAGAGACTAACCTTGTCTATGTGAGATGGTTGAATGGTATGCATCACTTACTGAGATCTCCGAACTGTTTTCTAGGGTTGGTCTTGTGACTAATTCCTGGCACTGGTATGTGGGGAATTAATAGATTTTTAAGGCCAGAAGTGACCATTAAATCTTCTTGTCAGACCTTGTATATAACACAAGCCACACAATTTCTTCCAGTCTTGTATTAGACCCAATAACTTTTGATTGACTAAAGCATATCTTCCAGAAAAGTAACCAGTCTTGATCTGAAGACAACAAGAGGTGGAGAATCTATGACTTCCTTTGGTAATCTGTTCCAGTGGTTACTCACACTCACTGTTAAAAAATTGTGCCTTACTTGAATTTCTCTCTTTAACTTCCATTGTTTCTTTATGCCTTTCTTCCCTAGACTAAAGAGCTCCTTACTACCTGGTCTTTTCTCCTTGTGAAAATATGCATACACCATAATGAAGCCACTTCTAAATCTTTTTTTTTTATTAACTAAACATATTAATCTTTTGATGTCTCTCACTTTAAGGGATTTTTTCCAGACCTCAACTATTTTTTGAGGCTCTTTTCAGTATCTTCTCCAGTTTTTCAAAATCCTTTATAAAATGTGGACATAGAACTGGAGGCAGTATTCCAATATTTGTCTCACAAATGCTGTATACAGAGGCAAAATCACCTCTGTACTTCTACTCCCTGCTCTCCTGTTTATACATCCTATAATTGCATTAGCTCTTTTTGCCACAGTATCATACCAGAAGTTCATATTGACTTGTTTGTCCCCTATGATCCCTAAACCCTCTTTCGAATCACTACTTTCCAATTCTCACTCAGTTCCTAGCTCTAGTACAGAATTCCAATGTGACTTTTGGTGGGTTGTCTTAATATCTCTGTCCCTTATCTCACCATTTCTAAATATTGCCAATTTTTTCTGCCTACCCTGTAGTTGTCTTGTTTTAAAATGTAACCCCTCAGTGCAGGGACTGTATCCTACCGTTGTTTCAACAGTTTTTAGCACAATGGGGTCCTGAATTCGGCTGGCTGCTACTGTAATACAAATTATATTGACTAGGGCTCAGGTTATTCTCAGTCTTTTTCAGTTTTGCAACAACATCAAATTCCTTCTTTGGTACCTTCCCATTTAGAAAGCCTTTCTCCACCTCTTTGTAATTAATTTTATAGTATGTTATCATAATTTCTTTGGCTTTGACTTTCAATGAATATCAACGTTTTGCTTTTATGTTCCCAACTACAATTTAAAATTAACCACTGAAGTTATGACCTGTTTTTCCTCAGATCTTTCGCTTATTATTTTTGCCATAAAAGAGAGGAATTTAAGCATTGCCATTTTGTTCTGTATTGTTGTACAACTGATAAACACAAACTATTCAAGAAAATTGCCTGGAGCTTACAAGCATTTCAGCAGACACATGAGCAATGTACAAGTGTTAGTGACTCAGGTATCTGTCTGTATCCTTCAAAGAGATTAAAAGAAAAGAGGCTGAGTAACCAGTAGGTACAGCTTAGTCACACTAAATCCCACACATAGGAATAATATAGTTTTAGACTATTGTTCCCCTGACTATTTTCATTAGGCTCTGCACTCCTCTGCAGGGTTGGATTCAAGTACTGTATGTTTCACAGGAACTGGATCAAAATCTTCCCTACATAGTTTGATTTTTTTTAAAATATATATTTTACATTCACAGACCTTTTCAACTGTAGATCATGCGACCAATGAAGGGTGCTCTTTGGTGATCATTGATACTGAATCTGTGTCTGTCACTAGCATGATGTGTCTATACCAGAAATGAGGGTGGATAGTTCACCCTAGGGAATTGTGACATACCTAAAGGTAATTGCATAAAGATGAGGAAACATTATTATCCCCATTTTAAAAACGGTATAACTGAGGCTCAGACATTGTCTAAGGTCATCCAGCAAGCCAACAGGAGAATGAGGAAGAGAACATACCTTTCCTACTTCCTGGCCTGGTACTCAGTCCACAGGAACACAGCTGTTCCCAATATAACCTTCACAGACCATCTACCTACACTTCCAGATGCCCTCTCCCTATTCTCACACACACTTTCTTTTGATGCCTTCCCCCTACTCTTTCCATTGATACCCTCTTCCACTACCACCTGGGTCCCCCCCCGTGCAAAATGGGACTGTTGCCTGGTCACTCAATCTTCAGTAGTGGGTTGGAGGTACCAGATACTATGGAATTCCAAATTCTAAAGTGGGGCAGGAAGTGCTAGTGGGATAGGAAGTGGCCTAATTCCAACCATAGCTAGAGTACTTTGACAGTGTTAGATCAATGATATTTTGGATATATATTGACCCTTCCATCCAACAACCTCAAAGTGGTTTATACCCATTAATAAACTAGCTGTTCAGTTTCATGTAAGACTGGAATCGTCATTTCCATTTTGCAGATGGGGGAAACTGAAGCACAAAAGGAATTATTGGTCTGCTACTTTGACATCATGACTGCACTGAACTCATGTGGACTTTAATGGGAGTTAAGAGTGATGGGTATCTCGCTGGAAGAACTTGACATTTTTCAGGATTGTGTCATAAATGAATTATTTAAAGTCATGGAGAAAGTCTGTGTGATAGCCAGGGATAGAATTTAAGACTTGTAATCATGTACCTTAACCATCATCAGCATCATCTTGTACCTTAACCACAAAAGCATCATTTCACTCCAGTGTACATTCCTGAATTTTATTTTCATGAATTCAAAGGATGATGTGGTACTTTGTTGGTATAAATGAGAGTTTTAACACCATGCTTGGTGAGTGAGCTAAAGTAAAGAATCGAACGATGCAGATAAAAAAAGAAGAAAAACAAATTTTAGATAACTTTAAATAGAAAAGGCAATCCAACAGAGACCTACAGACCACATGATGTGACTGGCCTGAACACAATCAAACAAGCTTTAGTTCTCAATAAAATTCAGATAATAACTAATACCATTAGAGTTGCTTAAGATTATCACAGTACAAGTTAGCACATGCCTGGTTAGATTAAAGAGCAAGTCAGAAAGCACAAATAAATCCCCATAGCTATGCCATCTGTGTGACAGAAGTCATTTTAATATATACAATGGATCAATAGAAATTAAGGATAGGCAGAAATTTTTCAGCAAATGAGCCAGTGTGAACCATTGATCCAATATTACAAATAATTCTAACAAATTTAAAGTCAAAAGCGGATATAGCTTTAAAAAAGACAGACAAAATTAATTCCAGAAAATGCAGTGATAAGTTGTGAGTCATTTCACTTAAGTTTTGAAGGGCTTGAGGAGTTGGTCATATGGCACAGGAAATTAATACTGGGCTACAAAACAACTCTGGGGATTTGTGATGGGTTGTAGAATACTTTTCCTGTAAACTGTGAGATGAAATCCACCCTTGTCAGTAGTGACTGAACATCATTATCATCTGGTGGCTGTTTGGTAGCCCAATGTGTGTAAACATAATTTGTGGCTTTCAATTCAGTTCCTAGTGAGTGGATAGGTGCCATTGTCACTACTGGTCAGAAGAAACTTCTGAGGGTTGGCAACTTTTTTCTCTACTCTATTTTGGGTCAGATACAATATATTTAATCACAACTGAATGTTAGTTCTGACCACACCTGTGCATGTCATACTCTGTTAGATATTCCTAGCCTACAGGAGAAGTGGCATGAATTAGAACTTTTATTGGCAAACTCATGATTGAAGCCAGGAACTGAGTGGGTCATGAGACTCATGTATTGTGTTTTCACCCTTACGCAGGGTAAAGGCACATTGGTAGGAACTGGTGGACTAAAAAAGTTTATTTTGCTACTGCCTGAGCTGGTTGGAAAAAAAAAATTAGTTTAGTTTTTTTTTTGAGATTTTTTTCTGGGGGAAAATTAATAAAACATTTTTGTTTAGTTGAACTATTTTTATTCTAATTTAATTTACTTTTTCAGAAACCTGAATTGAAGCAAGCTGACAATATCTTATTCAAATGTAAACAAAATATTTTCCTATTCACTTTTTTATTTTGAAATTTCTTGTAAAAAATAAAAAGAATGGAAAATGACATTTCCCCCCAAAAAGCTATTTTTTTTCCAAACAGCCCTCACTAGACCCCTTCCATGGGGAGAGAACTGCAGCAATTGGATATCAAATTGTGATTTCCTCTAGCGCTTCAGTCACTCAAAATGATAAAAGACAGCGAAACAAAGAAAGAGAAACTTTTAATAGTCATTGTGGACTGATTTTGAAATGATGAAAAACTTGTTTGGGATGGTAATCTCCTTGAATGAAAAACACAGATGACTGGGAACGGATTGTGAACTCCTTACTCGCCTTGGTGAGCATTCACTGACATAAGTAGTCTGACTGGGAAGGGGACTTCATTCACATTCTTATCCATGTTTTTTTCTTTTTAAAGCGATGGCAGTATCCCAACAACCTTGTACACCTGGAATTGAAATAAATGTGATTATTTAATGGGACATATATTTGTATATATGGCGCTATCTCTGACTATACACATTTCCAACTACGAGCTTGTTCTTTTGTTATCCTACATGTTATGTTTATAGATTATGGTCTTGAAATAATGTAATACTTTTCAGGTATATTGTGACTTTCATTCTTAAGGCACCAAATGCACCTTTCTTGGTTGATGATAGCAGTGTTTCAGAACTGCCATTGCTTAGAGCTTCCATCTGATAAAGCAAGTACTATCTCTTCCCCCTCACAACTCTTTACTAGAGATTTTTTTTACCCCTTCAAGATTACTATTTAAATGTAAATGGAGTCTGTGAGGTGGTACTCCATATGTTTTATAAAAATATGCTGATGAATGTGAATATAATGTAACTAGAATATGCTTTATGCACAAAGTCTCTTGTAAGGTATCATTACAAAGCTTATACTTTACTGAGTGTGTTCATCCTATTTGTATGCATGTGTCATCATTGCATGTGAAGCCAGAAATATGAAGTATAACTCTGAGGTCCTAATGTAACTATGCAAAGTCTGGGCCATTAATGGTGATTTAGAATTTTGATGGCTCCCATTGACTAGGACAATTGGTTGTAGATGGTTTATTTACCTGCACACCTTCCTGTGTAGAGTGAGCCAGTCCGTGGGTAATGAAGAATGAGGCATTACAGTGACATGACAATGTCACATGATACTGGAATCCATCTTAAATTTGGTACTTTTCCATTTAGAAGGAGGGGTAGGGACCCAGCGGAAAAAAAGATTCCTGCTTTCTGACAAAGCTGTAAAAGGGAGGGGGACAGAACAAAGACAGCTGTCATTCATGAGAAAATCCCTAGTTTCCACCTAAGATGTCTGCAGGAACAAACAATAACTGTACCAGGAGAAAGGGTTGGGCCAATATTAGGAAGAAGTATAGTCTGTGAAACAAGCTTATTGGAACATCTTTGAGAGTGAGATTTTACCTGTATTTCACCTGTATTCTTAATGTATTAGGCTTATATGTGAATGTTTTTGCTTTATTTTGCTTGCTGACTTTATTCTGTCTGCTATTACTTGAAACCACTTAAATCCTACTTTTTTTCTTAATAAAATCACTTTTGTTTATTATTGAACCCAGAGTAAGTGATTAATACCTGGGGAAGCAAACAGCTGTGCATATCTCTCCATCAGTTTTATAGAGGGCAAACAATTTATGAGTTTACCCTGTGTAAGCTTTATACAGAGTAAAATGGATTTATTTAGAGTTTGGATTCCATTGGGAGCTGGGGGTCTGGCAGGTAACCTGCTAAACTGTTTTCAGTTAAGCCTGCAGCTTTGGGGTCATAGTCCAGAACTGGGTCGTGTTGCAGTAAGTTAGCATATCTGGCTCAACAAGGTAGGGTCCTGGAGTCCCAGCTGGCAGTGGAAAACAGGCTCAGAGGTAGTCTCAGCACATCAGGTGACAGTCCCAAGGTCATCCCTGGGACCGAACCTGTCACAGTGGTGTAATCGAGTAGGATCCATGCATAGCTGATTGCTTTGAGATACTGGTAGTGATTTTAAGTGAGTTGTAAGTGTGCTGACTTGAGCACATCAGATGACAGTCTCAAGGAGGTTTTCTGTGACCGAATCCGTCACAGAGTCAACTTCTACCTCAGAAATGAGTAGCACTGATGTTATCAGCTCAGTGTATGTTGGGCTATCATAATAAATGGGATGTAAGGTCTCATTACTTCCTTCTTTGAAATGTATGTCCAAGATTTTCCAAAACAAGAAGCTAAGTTTAGATCCCATAAATTACTTCTCATTAGCCAACTAGGTGCTCAGCATTTTTGAAAATGAGGCCAGAGCCTTAAATATAAAGTTAAAAGCCTACATTTATACTCCTAGTTTTGGAAAAATCTTGGCCCCTGTAAGTATTGGAAGCCTGCCCCGCATGGACCAGATTCATCAGTGCTTTGCATCTCATATAGCCATTTACACCTATGCAAATCCAGTGTGAAATAGCACCATTCTTTTCTGTTTGCATTTTACACCCCGCCTGCACAGGTATGTCGGGGAAAAGACCACCACCCAGTTGATTTGGATCAGATGGCCTGAGGAACCTTTATTGTTATAACAAGATTACAAGTATGCACATAGGGAGAGACGGCATAACCTCATGCAAGAGATAAGCCACTCTGTCCCTTACAAATTTTACCAAGCTTATAAAGGTTAAAACCGCAAAACATCATAAAGATTACACTGATTACACTACCATTTTTGGTAATACAATTTTGCAAATCAGCAGATTATTTACTGTAAGTTCAGTTTGGGGTATTTCCAGTTATTGTTTCCCTTGCAATTATATTGACTGTCTTATAACCCCTTGATTGCAAATACATATTGCAAAAGTCATTAAAATAGTGCATATCAGCAAGCAGGTTATACATATTTCACGTGTTCTTGCAGTGATTGAGCTGGTTATTTTGATAACCCCTCCTTGGAGTTTCCCTTAAGCAAGCATTATCTATTATATTGCATATACTGCATAAAGCAAAGCTGGCACTCGA
Source organism: Chelonoidis abingdonii (assembly GCF_003597395.2). NCBI lineage: Eukaryota > Metazoa > Chordata > Testudines > Testudinidae > Chelonoidis > Chelonoidis abingdonii. The sequence continues at coordinate 118,031,286 of NC_133772.1, read as the reverse complement.
GGGGACCCCTTGTCCCCCCTTCTAGTTCCTCTTTTGTCAGTGTTTCATACCCCATTTCCTTATATTTAGTTTCTTTACACCCAGTGCCTGATATGTGCTAAGCAAGTCTATTTGAGAACTAAAACCATGGCTTTTACTTAACAATTATTTGGCCTTTATTAAGTTTAGCTAAAATCTAGGACCTGAATATATGAACCTATAAACTAATAAAGCTGAAGCATTACTTGTTACCATATTATATTATGTTAGGATTCAGATGCCCGTATCAATGGCAGGGACCAGCACCAATATACTGTTTGTATTCCATTTCAACCAGTACTCCGATGGCGTATCCATGACAGTGACAGCAACTCTTATAGGCAGTGGAAAATCAGGCCCTATATGGAGGATTACAAGGTTTCTTACAAAAGGGTGGGGGGTTATAGGCCTTCACAGGTATAAGTGGTTTTTATGCAGTCCAATGCAGGGAAGTGTTTGGCACGTGCCTGTTTAGGTCCTCCTCATATAATGAAGTTTCTTTGCCAAGAACTTGTGGGATATTTCTGTAGTTCCTTAAGCCTCTGCACTTCACACAGAAGTTCTGTAGGCTGAGTGGGGGCTGAAACTACCAAAGAATGTCACACATCAATTTTGCATCCAGCACAGAACAGGAATGAGTAATTGTTAGGTGAAAAGTTGATATAACTTTGCTAGCAGTTCTGAGCAATCTGCAAGATGTTATACAAGACTTAGTGGAGGCTTGACTAGGTGTCTTAGAGAAATAGTAATGACTTGCAGAGCTTTTCATTTCTAGGTCACTGACTTGAGTGTATCATATTTTGTCAGTGCAAGCTATCACTAGCTGATGACTCCTATGTGAGCTATGTGACATTAGCTGGTGGTCTGAATTCAATCCTACTGAACAGGTTATTTAAAATCACCACCACAACCGGCACCAATTGGCATGGTGGTTGATGATCGCAGCAGAGAAATCAAACACTAAGGGTATTGCTACACTTGCAGCTGTACAGCGCTGGGAGTTAAACCTGTCTTCGTACAGCTCAGTAGGGAAAGCGCTGCAGTCTGGCCACACTAACAGCTACCAGCGTGCTATCGTGGCCATATTTGCAGCATCTGCAGTGGCATTGGGAGCAGTGCATTATGGGCAGGTATCCCAGCGTTCAAGTGGCTGCAACATGCTTTTCAAAAGGGGTGGGGTGGGGTGGAGTGTGACAGGGAGTGTGGGGGAGACAGAGAGTGGATTTTTGGAGCCTACACTGTGTCAGCACCCTGCCTTGCAAATTATGACTCCTTCCCCCACCCCTCTCTCACTCACTGAAAGCAAATAGCCCTCTTTGTTTTTTTCCTCACAGACCAGATAAGCAGCCACTTTGAAACGGATCCCCCACCACCCGCCGCGCTGCTTCTCTCTGCAAGCCCCTTCCTTCTCCCTCTCTTCAAGCAAACACTAGCTGTGGGCATTCCAAAGGGAGCCCCCTACCTCTGCTCCTTCACAGCAAACAGGAGCTGTGTTTTGTTTTTTTGATAAGCAGGTCCCAGAGCCCAGAGTTCACAACAAAACAAACAAGAGTCATCACAACAAAACAGAGAGAGTAATCTTTACTTAAAAGAGTAATGGGAAGGTTCCAGAGGTCAGTTACAGAGTAGTAAGATTATTCCCTGTTTATCCTGGCACCCCAACGCTGCAGCAGCAGCGCTATACTCTTTATTCCTCTCGTCAAAGTGGAGTACAAGCAGCGCTGTAGCATGGAGATACAGCGCTGTATGTGCCTTGCCAGTGTGGATGGGGAGTAAGTTACAGCGCTGTAAAGCCACCTCCAGTGCTGTAACTCTCAAGTGTAGCCAAGGCCTAAGGCTATGTCTACACTTATGTCAGTATAACTTATGTTGCTTAGGGGTGTGAATAAGCCACCCCCCAAGTGATGTAAATTACACTAACTTAAGTGCCAGTGTGGCCAGAGTTATGTCAGCGGGAGAGCTGACAGTCTCAGGGGCTGGAGTAATTAGACTTAGGGCATGGTTACACTTGCTAGTTGCAGCGCTGGTGAGGGGGTTACAGCGCTGCAACTTAGCAGGTGTCTACACTTAAAAGCTCAGCCAGCGCTGCAACTCCCTGTTGCAGCATTGGCTGTACACCTGTGTTTGCTTCCGGTGTAGGGAGTTCAGCGCTGCTGTTGCAGCGCTGGTCATCAGGTGTGGACACTCACCAGCATTTTTATTGGCCTCCAGGGTATTAGGACTTATCCCAGCATTCCTTTTCAGCCTCTCTGGTCACCGCCTTAGCACTCCACTCCCTGGGCTCAGGAGCCTGGAGAGGAGGGAGAGCGGGGCTTGCCGCGCTCTGGCCGGGAGAGCGGGCTTGCCGGAGCTCCGGCGGGGAGAGCAGGGTTTGCCGCGTCCGGCCGGGAGAGCGGGCTTGCTGGAGCTCTGGCGCGAGAGCGGGGAGAGTGGGGCTTGCCGGAGCTCCGGGGGCCCCGGCCAGAGCGCGCAAGCTCCGCGACTCCGCTCTCATGGCTGGAGCCCGGCCAGAGCGCGGCAAAACTAACAGTGTAGCCATAGGCTTAGAGAATGCTTTCTGTATCAGTGGCCACTGGCTGCTCTGCTCCTGGGGACTGGGTGAATTTTCTCTGTGATTTTTTTTCCCCAGCACTGGTCTGCCTTAACCCCCTTGGCCAGCAGTACTGAAAAAGCCAGACAGGGACCCAGCCCGACCCCCCCCCCCACGAGCCACGTGTGCAAGATGGCTTTTTTCCCCAGCACCTTGTCTGCCTTAACCCCCTGGCGGTACTGAAAAAGCCAGACAGACCCAGCCGACCCCGCCCCATGAGCCCGTGTTCAAGATGTGTTCAGACAATGTAGACATGCAGGCAGACCACTACCGTGGATGCCTCCGCCATCCCAAAACTCAGCACATTGTGCCCCAATGTTTCCTCAAAGCACCCTTCTCAGCATCCTGGTGCTTCCACCACCAACTGCCCCCAACACCAGTAGTTCACCTCACAGCCCTGATAACTACGCCCTTACCCAATGCACTCACACCCATCACCATGCAGCATTTTAATCCCCAAGTGCAGCAGCAGGCAGTGCCCCAAGTGCAGCAGCAGGCAGTGCCGAGCCCTCAAGGAAGACCTATTCACCTGTGAGTGTAATGCTAATCACCGTACCCCCTTCCTGTTTATGTACTGTATTTTTAATAAAGGATTTCTTGTCTTTTATTCACTGTTTATTATTACAGAACTGTAACATCTACTACAAGTAAAAATAGGAACTGCAAATCAATGAAACCACTGCAGGTAACTGCTGTGAGCAATGCTCTTAACTGCAGTGGAAGGCACCCAACATTACTGTTGGCTTTCAGCCTCAAGTGCTCCTTTTAGGATCCCTTATCCTTGAAGCACTGTGCTGGGCCTCTCTAGTCGCCATGCTCTCTGGCTGTTCAAATTCCGCCTCAGGCATTGAACCTCGGAGGTCCATTCGTCAATGAAGGTTTACCCTTCCCTTCACAAATATTATGGAGGATACAGCACTCGTTATAATCGCTGGGATGCTGCGTTCCCCCACATCGCAGCCGTACAGACTTTCTCATCTCCCCTTTAAACGGCCAAGCACGCTCCACGGTCTTCTTGCACTGGCTCAGCGTTAGTTGAACCGGTCCTTGCTCATGTCAAGCTTCCCTGTGTACGGTTTCATGAGCCAAGGCATTAACGGTAAGCAGGCTCCAGGATCACAAATGGGCATTTCGACGTCACCACTGTGATCTTCCGGTCTGGGAAAAAGTCCCTGCCTGCAGCTTCCTGAACAGGCCACTGTTCCGAAGATGCGTGCATCATGCACCTTTCCTGGCCATCCTGTGTAATGTCAGTGGAACGCCCACGGTGATCCACAAGCGCTGGAGCAACTGTTGGAGATACCCCTTCGATTAATGTACTCGGTGCCAGGGGGTGGTGCCAGAATAGGAATATGCGTTCCATCTATTGCCCCTCCACAGTTAGGGAAACCCATTGTGCAAGCCATCCACAATGTCCTGCACATTCCCCAGACTCACGGTTCTGAACAGGTGCGATTAATGGCCCTGACAAATTGCATCAGCAGTATTCACCACGGTCGACTTTCCCACTCCAAACTGGTTTGTGACCAATCGGTAGCTGTCTGAGTAGCCAGCTTCCAGACTGCAATAGCCACCCGCTTCTCCACTGACAGGGCAGTCTCTCAGTCTCTGCTGTCTTGCGCTGCAGGTTTGGCGAGCTCCGCACACAGTCCCATGAAGTGGCTTTCTCATCCTAAGTTGTGCAGCCACTGCTCGTCATCCCAGACTTGCAGGACAATGTGATCCCACCACTCAGTGCTTGTTTCCCACGCCAAGGCGGCGTTCCACGCTGCAGAGCACGTCCGTTACTGCCTCAAGCAATTTACTGTCAGGTGCGTCAGCCGCATCTATTTCATCATCTGAGCTCTCACTGTCACTTTGGAGCATAAGGAATAGCTCCACTGCCAGACGTGATGTGCTGGCAACATTTATCAGCAATGTCCTCAGCAGCTCGGGCTTCATTTCTCTCTGAAATCATGCGACAGACTCGCAATGGCACCAAACGGCTGAAAAGGGAAGCGATACACCACGGGTGGTTGAAACAGGAAGTGGAATGACCCGCACCCTTCCGTCCCCTTCCCACAACCCACAGCGACAAAATGGGACGAGGTGCTCTGTGGGAAAGCTGCCCACAATGCACCACTCACAACAGCGCTGCAACCGGTGCAAGTGTGGACACACTGCAGCGCTGGTCGCTGTCAGTGTGGACACACTGCAGCGCTGGCCGTACACAGCTGTACGAGCACAGCTGTAACTACCAGCGCTGCAAAACTGCCAGAGTAGCCTCAGCCTTAGCATGTCTGCTACGGCGGTGCAGCCGCATCAGTGCAGTTGTGCCACTGTAAGCTCTCTAGTGTAGCCATAGCTTAAGTGGGGATGGACAATGAAACTACTCTCTCAGCCCTTGAGGTGGTTCCTTTCACAGCAGTGCTGAGATAGATTTGCAGAATAGTATGAAGAACACACATAGATTTTGAGGCCAAAAGAGACCATTCGATTATCTAATCTGATTTACAGTATAACACAGGCTATAGAATTTCAGCCAAGTACATTATATTGTGTCCAATAACTTGAGTTTAACAAAAGCTTGTGTTGTAGAAAAACATCCAATCTTGTTTTGAAGACTCAAGAAGTGGAGAATCTACCACTTCCCTTGATAGTTTCTTCATATGGTTAATGAACCTCGCTGTTAAAAATTTAAGCCTTACTTCTAATTTGAATTTCTCTATCCTTAACCTCCAGCCATTGTTTTTTGTTATACTTTCTCCACTACAGTAAAGGGCCCTTTACTACCTGGTATTTTCTGCCTATGAAGGTACTTACATACAGTCATCAAATCAAGCTAAACAGAATGAGCAATGAAGCTAGCACTGAAGTTAAGTTTGCCTTTTAGCTGTGCCTGCTTAATCTCTCCACGAGAAATAAAGGAGTCAGGCACCTCTTATTTTTGGTACTAATCATCCCTTTCAACTTGCATACAAGTCAAACAGAAACTTTCCACTGAATTCAGTGAGAGTTGGATCTGGGCCCAAAGAAATTAAGATTTAAACCAATACAAGTTAAAGACTAAATGTATAAATCCCAACAAGGCTAAAAGTACGAAGAGAAGTGTGTTTGCAATCATTTCTATAGTTTACATAAAGATGGATATGAATGCAATAATGTTGAAACAATGTAGAAATGAAGGTAAATACAATTCAAAATCATGTATTTTATTCTAGCATTTTTGATTTCTGGCTCTGCTAATGTACATTACTATTCTACATTCAACAGTAAAGGTTTGGATCAATCTGATGCTCTTGGTGAGAGATTACTGAACAAGAAGCTGTTGGAAGAATGTCAGATTTCCACTGAACTCAGGAAGTTCTTTGTTGTAAGTATTACTTTATTTTGCCACTTATTTTATCTCTTTGCTCCTGCTGTTCAAAATACATTTAGCTTTGTGTTTATTTGTTAAAATCTTCTAGAAAGCAAGTTTATTGGGAAGAAATAATGAATTTTAAATTCATATTGGAAAATCTTAAAGGAATGCAAGTTAAAAAAATCACTAAAGACAACACTGAACAAAAAATATTATTCTAAGGGTTACCTCCTCCAATCGAAGAAAATATCATATGTTCAGCATTTAATTTTTGTAAAAACTGAATACTCTCAATAATCGTCTCACAAACAAGCTACCAATGAAAAATTATTTACGGAAATTATCTGATAAATAATTTGGAATAATATCTTAATGTGAGAATATTGGAAGCTGCTCATGGAGAAATCTCACACACAAAAAAGTGACATTCACTGAATGACTGAATTGCTATTAATTTTTTATCAACTTTGGTTGTTGCTTCTCAAAATAATTGGTCATATATTACTATCACTCTGTGACAGAAATAGATTACTGATATAATTATTATGTAAATTCCATGAGGCACAGATTTTGTGAGTATACTGATACTCTAACGTAGGAAAAGAACAGCAGCTTGCTAAGAAGAGTAACCAACTCAGAAAGGAAATTGAATAGGTTTGGACAGGAAATCAAACCCAATACCCAGAATTAGACTAGAGTATTACAGCTCTCAGGAAACTCAACTATTGTGTGCCACAGGCAGAGAACTGGAGGGACAGGTGGTGCACCAATAGCAGAGGCCCCTTCAATGGCAGGGAATTAATTTAGTGAGATAGGCCAGATGAGCAAGTGATGCACCCAATGGTGCAGAGGAAACTGAACCACTCTCAAAGTGGCTGTCAATCTGAACTGGGTGAAAATTCCTTCCTGACTCTAACATGGCAATCAGTTTGATCTTGAGCATGTCAGCGAGACCCACAAGTGAAGCACCTGAGAAAGAAAATTCTTGGTAACACCTTAGAGCACCAGCCCATCCAGTCCAGTGTCCCATTTCCAGACAGTCCAAACCTATGAAAATTTCAAAATAAAAAGTAGTTTTGTCTAAAACTTCTTGTTTCAAAAATATTAAAATGGAATATTTCAACAATTTTGAAACTTTTTTCCACTGATAGTGGGTTTCTTTTCTTGTTGTTTTTGTTTTGTTTTGTTTTTGAATCAGGAGATTCATCAAAACTGACCCTGTTTGCAAAAAAGAAAAAAGTTAATTGAAATTTCCCAACAAACTCTAGAAAAGAGGCAATTCCTTTGAACCCTATTTTTAAAGTGTAATCCGCAACTGTAATACTTGACTCTAAAATAATTAAAGCTATATGTTGGGATGGCTAAACCAGATGGAATAAAATAACGAAGTTACCAAACCTTAATCCAAAACCACACACCAAACTTTTACTGGTGATTGCAAAAATTAGTGTAACTTTATTTGTAAAATATTACTTTTCATTTGCACCTACCTGTGCATTCTCTTACAGTAGCCAGAGAAGCAGCAGTGCCAAGTTATGGCAAGAATGGCAAATCAGGCCTGATTGGAAGCAGGAATTACCAGACATCATGGGAGAAAACCTGTTCTTGTGAAATTTCCAGCTTAGTGGTGTTTTGTGGTTTTGTTTTGTTTTTTGTCTTTTTTTTTTTTTTTCAAATCCAAGTTTTTTTGATTGTGTCAGAAAAGAATCTAGTGTTTTGGGTGTCTGTACAGATTAAACCTCTGAACTTTCTGAGGTGCACACATCACTCATTATATGTCACACTGGAATCAGTTGCTTTTACAAATGTGTACTTGAGTCTCATTTACAGTAGGGCATCTTTATACTGCCACAGAGATGAAAAGGGCCTTCGTGAAAATAAGAATGAGGTTTGCACTTGTCTGACAGTGTAAGAGGACCTTAGCGTAAATGAGAATCAGGTTATGTGTCTCCACAAAACTTGGCTTTTTTCATGCTTCTTCCACTTGTGTGAAGGACCTGATCCAATGCCTTCTGAAAGCAAAGGAGATATTTTTATTAACGTATAAGGGCAAAGTCTGTTTAGTCCTAGCATAGCTGAAGGAAATTTGTCGTTCACTTTCCTTAACTCACTTTCCACATAGCCCCTGAAATTGAGGATTTCTTTGGCATTTTAGTGTGGCGAGATGACACCTGCACAACTACATTAGTGTGCGCTGTGTTCCAAATCATTAATACCGAACATGTGTCAAAAACTAGCAGCAAGTTTTTCAAACATTGCTTTCTCCCTTTTTGCAGTTTGAGGCAATGTGTAATGCTCCCTCAGAAATTACCTCCAGACAAGACCCCAAAGGCCAGATCTGTACAATTACAAAGAACAAATATGTTCCAAATTTCTAAAGCTTGATATGTGGAGCATGAAAAGGGTACAAGGATCCTTCCTACCTCTCCTAACCCCTACCCACCTCATTCCCCCACTTCTCTTCTGCCAGATGATTCCTTTGTTCTGTTCCCTATCTCCTCAAGATTAAAGTGATGATCCTCCTTTGAAAATGATGTCATTTTCTTGCCTTGGCAGGGAGAGAGTTCATTACAAAGCTGCAGTATGACTGATGGCTTTGAATAGATATGGGTGGAGAGGAAAAAATGCATTCAGGGAAAGGTATAAAACTCAAAAGAGACAGGTTGACAGTTCAGCTGGCAGCAAGAGAGATGGAAAGAATGAGGGAAAATAGTTATTTGGTGTGAATCTCTCTCTCATATTCTCATTTACAGCCATTGAAGAGCTGCGTTTATTTCCTTGATGGTTTCATTTTAAATTGAAGCTATGGATTAGGAATCATTTTAACTATCGCCTTAGAGGTGCCAAGCACCTCCAAGTATATTATACCATGCAGAGCAGTGTGAATACAGATTATTTTCATTACTAGGGTTTGGAAAATAATTTGCTGTTGAATTAGGTTATCTCTACATGCTGATGCTTGGGTCTTGTGGGGACTGATGTTTGTAGGATTTGAAGAAGCAAAAGCAGGTTTGAAAATTATGTATCTCCTAAAGTCAATTTAACCTCAGTGAAAGATTCAGCACTGATGACAGCCCTGACGACCTAATTGTTCTCTTTATTCACAGAATAGATAACATATGGGACATAATCCTGATCTGAAGGACAACTGCTAGGGGTGGCAGGGTAAGTCCACTGCTGTTACCTTTCAGCCCTTGGTCTCTTTGGGCAATTCTGACAGTTGTTTCTAAGACATGGACTCGGTGCTTAATTTGTACCATGGCTGAGCCCTGGCACCTCTAGGCTTGGCAGTTCTTAGCCCTGGCCTTGCTGCATCAATTATGAATGCAGAAACTTTGCTTGAGCCCCGACACCTCTTTTACTAAAAATTAAGCACCATGATGGACTATTTTCTGTAGGGAGATAATCAGTTCATTTCACAGGGGCCAGCAAACAACCATTATATTTTAGAATCTAGCAAGGTTTACTAATAACTGAACTCCAGCCTCTGATCCCTTTATTCATGTGTACAGAAGCCTAGCACAAGACTAATGTTCCTCTGGACTCTAATTTAAGCTGTATTTTAAAGTTTGAAATGATTCATTGGCCTATTCTGGTCCCTTGTCCAAGGGTGAGTTTTGTCCACTGAACATCACCGTAATCTATTAGTGTCAAGTATCAGAGGGGCAGCCGTGTTAGTCTGGATCTGTGAAAAGCGACAAAGAGTTGTTTGGCACCTTATAGACTAACAGACGTTTTGGAGCATGAGCTTTTGTGGGTGAATACCCACTTCGTCAGACGCTTGACAAAAGCTCATGCTCCAAAACGTCTGTTAGTCTATAAGGTGCCACGGGACTCTTTTTCGCTTAATCCATTAGCTTCACAGGGATTTACTATGGTGTAAGGTGTTGTTCAGCATGAGCAAGAGTAATAGAATCTGGTTTGTACCTCACACAATGCTCAGAACATTGGACCTTTAGACATTACCACAATAGGAATAGTTCCTAATTCGGAGGATTGCTTAAGCACATGGACTTCAGTAAAACTTAAGCATCTATTTAACTTTAAACGTGTTTTAAGTGCTTTCCTGAAAAAGGGTGCTTTCCTGAACTGGGGCCGTGATGAAGAATAATAAATAATTTGTTTGAAAAACATCAATAGAGTTATAGAACTATTCAGTGGGGATTCTTTTTGCTTATTCACTGAGTTTTAATAGCAGGAGTTCTAGTCCAGCTCCTTGCCAGAGTGCGATTTTCCTCTACTCTACATTTCTAATATTTTGTTCAGCCTTGTTTAAAAAAGTCGCAGTGGATGGGACTTCTATCACTTCTTTTCATAAACTATTCCATAGCCTAATAAAGTTGACTGATAGGAATTTTTTTCCTGGTATTCTTTTTGTCTCCCTTAATTACATTCTGTTATTCTTAATTATACCCCATCTACTACACTAGGACTCAGATCCTGCTAATACTTGCATGTAGGCTTAACTTCATATACCTGAGTTGTTCCTTTGTAAGATCAAGTTATTTTGCTTCTTTGTTTACAACTTCCATGTAACTGCAGATGGTCTCTATGAGAGAGGTAAGATTCTTGTATTGGTGACAGACACAAACTTTCGAGTTCCACAGAGCTCCTCTTCAGCTCACTGCTCCTAAATCATGCTATGTTCTGCTTAGTCATTGCCTAGCAAAGATGTACACAGGGACAATAAGCTTAGTGGCAGGGATGATCTTTTTGTTCTGTGTTTGTTCAGGGTCAAGCACAGGTGGGCACATGATGGGACTTCTAGACACTGCCACTACGGTGATGACGATTAATATATAAAGTGCTATAGAGGTGCTAAGTATTATTATTAGTTTCCGTACCTCTTTGCCTCAACTTTTGTATAACGTTACTGTGTACTAGTAAACACCTGTCACATTACATCCCAGAGCTGGCTGCATTACCACTTGTGGGTAACATGAATCATGGAGGCAGTGTAGCCTAGTGGATAGAACACTGGACCAGGACTCAGGAGATATGGATTCTATTCTCAGTTGTGCTGCAAGCCTGCTGGATGACCTTGGCCAAGTCACTGCCCCGCTTTCTGCCTCAGTTTCCCCCAACTGTCAAATTAGGATAATGATACTGACCTTCTTTGTAAAGCACTTCGAAATGGAATGATAAAAGTGTGATATAAGAGCTAAGTGGTATTTATTTATTTGTAAAATGCTTTGAGATCCTTCAGAGTCAAAGGCAGGGCCAGGTCCAGGCACCAGCGCAGGAAGTAGGTGCCTGGGGTGGCCAACAGAAAGGGGCGGCATGTCCAACTCTTTGGCAGAGGGTCCCTCAGTCCCTCTTGGGGGGAAGAACCTGCTGCCAAAGAATAAAGCAGCTCTTTTTTTTTTTGCTGCTTGGGGTGGCAAAAACGCTGGAGACGACCCTGGTCAAAGGGCACCATTTACAGTGCAATAGATAACACTGTATCTATCTATAATATATGTGTTTATATACACATACACACACACACACACCAGTGAGAGATTTGAAAGTTAATGTCTTTGGAAAGCAATCTCATGCACACCTGGACATTTGCACATATATGCTGAGGAATATTTACAGCAGTCAAAATTCTCAGACCTCATTTACATTCCATATGAAAACAACAAACAGATTAGCAGACAGGAAGCTCTTACGCTGCTATCATGTGAAAGCATTACTAACACATCTTCATTTAGACAGATTCTTTGCCCAGAGGCAACAAAACAGTTTGTGTAGAACTATTTGTTTAGGTGGTCAAGTTTCAATATTAATCAAAATATGATTTGACTTCTGAATATGCAACAAAGTAGATCCTTTAAAAAAATCCTTAAATTTACTACATTTATGGAATGATACAGTTAGAGCAATAGGTGACTGTCAGTGCTATATATTCACTGGTGAAATATATTCACAAGCCTCCTCTTTTATTTATTTATTTATTTATTTACCTTTCCACAGGCAGTGAAATTATTCTGATTTGCAAAGGTCTCATTGCCTGTTTTGCAAAGCTAAATTTAACTTGCCACTTTGACTTTTTTTATGAAGCAGGTAGCCTGTTTGATGCTTAGCTTCCTCTAATTTGTGACAGTGACACACTTTTCATGAAATGGCTCATTTAATATTAGCTGTGCAGGTGTGACTTCTTTATGCTTCTTAAGAAATAGATTTTCCTTCTCTCATTCCTCCCAAGGCCCAAACTTTAATGTCCATTTACAGAAATAAATACAATTTCTATCTATCGGCTTCTTTGAAAAGTTCTTAAAAACTCTCTCTCTCACTGAGGAAAAAAGCCTGCCAATTGCAAATGGAAGCTGACTCCAATTCAGATAGTGATTGATTTTACTCCAGGTGCAGCCCTTTTTCCCTGCTAGTGGGATGAAACATCAGCCATGTTGATGTTGCTTCAGGCAAATGCAAGTTAGAAAGAAGCTGTTTTCTTTGTTGTTTTTATTTTTGACTCCCATTGCTGTTTGCTCAAATATTTAAGACTTGCTCACCGCTTAAATGAATAATGAAGAGAGGAGGACAGATGCCCAAAAACATCAACAAACACTTTTGGGCATGTAGCGGAGCAGGGCTGCCCAGAGGATTCAGGGGACCTGTGGTCTTTGGCAGTGGGGGGCCCCCCCTTCGGTGGTAATTCAGGGGCAGGGGGTCCTTCCACTCCAGGACCCGCTGCCAAAGACCCGGCACTTCGGTGGCGGTTCCCACTTTGGTGGCAATTCCGGCGCAGGAGGGTCCTTCCACTCTGGGGTGGACAGACGCCCCGCCGCCGCCAGCGTTGCCGAAGACCCAGAGCGGAAGAAGGTGGCCCTGGCCGTGCGAGAGTTTTCCAGGGCCCCCGGAGCGAGTGAAGGACCCCGCTCCAGGGGCCCCGAAAAACTCTTGTGGGGGCGCCAGCATGGCCCAGGGCAAATTGCCCCACTTGCCCCTCCCCGGGCGGCCCTGTAGCGGGGTGGTTACCCCACTCCTGCCCTGAAGGGCTTAAGATAGCCCTGGGAAAGGGCTGTGGCAGGGGAAAAGCTGGGCAGATTGGCAGGGCTGCCTGGGGGGTGGGCAAGTGGGGCAATTTGCCCTGGGCCAGGGTTCTTCACTTGCTTCGGGGGCCCCGGAAAACTCTCGTGGGGCCCGGGCCCCTGGAGCTTTTCCTGCTCCGGCTCTTTGGCAGCTATTTGGTGGTAGGGGGTCCTTCCACTCCGGGACCCGTGGCCAAAGTGCCCTGAAGACTTCTGGTTGGGGGGTCCTTCCGCCCCAGGACCCACACCAAAGACCCCAGGCCCTCTGAATCCTCTGGGCAGCTCTGCTGATTGGGATAGCGGCCACAGCTGGGCCACGCTCCAATCAGGCCACAGCTGGCCTGTATCAAAAAGCTGTGAGACAGAAGTCCAAGTCTTCCTCTAGCTTCTGAGAGGGAAGGATCTGGCTGTAGGGACCTGAGGAGAGTACCTGCATGGAGCAGGGCTGGGGAAAGGCCAAGGGAGCCGGGGAACTCCAGCCTAGGAAGACCCCAGGCTGCAGGCTTGCTAAGGCCTATTAGATTGTGGGTTGCAGGGGCAGCCCACAAGTAGCCAGAAGCAGCAGGTCCAAACCCCTTTGCCTGTGCTGAGTCTGCCTGTGCACTGCAGTCTGCCCCAGTGAACGGGGATTAGATGGAGAGTTCAAATAAGCCCTTTGCTGAAACTGGTGAGTTAAAGTGACTAAAGCTTAAACTGACTCCTTGGGAAACAAAATGTTGATGATGCAGCCCCCAAAAAGCTAAAATGGCAGCTGTTCCAACAGGCACCTAGTTAGTCATTTGTAAATTGTAAAGCATTAAAAAAGTTAGTGTGCCATCTATGTGCCATTCACTGCTCCTCTTCTGATTTTATTTTAAAAAGGCACTGCCCAATCTTACAATCCAAAATCAGGCAAAATTCTATTCACCCCAGCAGGAGTTTTGCCTTAAAGGATAAGACTCTAAAGACATCAGGATCTGACATCTCTCTCTTTAGGTAGGACTTGGTCAACTCTTCAGAGGACCCTGAACAGTGTCATCCCAGTTTGAGGCTGAGATTGGAACCTCAGCTCTTGCAGTTAATGGCTGGGGAATGGGATGGTGAGAGAAACTCTTTGCCAAAAAGAGTGAGGTCAGTAGCTAATATTTCCAATATTTCTCTAGTCCAATCTTGCAGTCCTTATTCAGCCAAAACCCCCACTAAAGACATTAGTCAAACTCATTATTGCTTAAAATGTAAAGCAATAATAAGCCTTAGCACTTGCATAGCATTTTCATCTTCAGACCCTGTGCAAACTATTAACTAGCATTAACACAGCATCCTTCATGAGTAAGGCAGCCCTCTACGCAAAAGCCCTTCAAGTGTTTTAGCTGATCAGCATGTAAATAGCTCTAGCTGTCTTCATCTCTACATCAGCTCCTCTCAATTGCTAAGGTTTTTGGTCCAGATTCTGCATATCCTTGCACTTTTAAAACTCCCGCCAAGATCAATCTCGCTGAAGTCCATGGAAGTTTGGTGTGTGTTAGTGATGCAGATATGAAAATAAGATATGTGATGCTAGTGCTGCATGTTATAGCTTCACATTGGAATTTTGTATTCTCTGTTGTAAATGTAAAATGATGGCAACACAGTGAGTCATTCATCTCCATTTCTGGGTAGTTCTGGATTGTGTTTACCTAAGAAATGTCTTCACAAAATCTCTTCAAGGAGAGTGTTTTGTTCTACATCTGCTTTTGATATGGAGAAAAGGGGCAGAGAATGAGTGTGATTCTTGATCATGATTAATTGAAGGGACAAAGTGTGGTTAAATGTTAGTCTCCATAAGAGAATACATCAGATGTAGCTCGAATGAAGAGAATAGCTTCTAACAACAAATGCACACACCATTTTGTGCTTCATTCCCTGAGATTGTGCATAGCAGACAATAGGCATTCATAGTCACACAGCGATCAATATCCTTTGGATTATATCTTCTCTTTAAAGATGCACTGATGGCATTTAAGAAATGAGATAAGTCAGCATACTCTATGCTCACTATCTCCATTTGTTAGACTGAGATTTGGAAATGTCACAAAAAATTCCATTTAGTGTACCTCTTTCTCATATTATTATCATCACTTGTAGGAAATCATTAGTACTATAGGAAAGTGGCCTCTGGAGATCTCAATGTGGAGAAAACTCTGAATTTTCTATCTAATAGCCTCATGTGAAAAAATCAGAGGCTTTCCGAGAGAGAACTCCTGCTGAGAACTTAATTTGGTAAAAGTTGTCTGAGTTTGGAAAATGTGGGGTATTCAATTAACTATAGATTTAAGATCAGTTTTGTAGATTAAAATCCTGATTTGACATTCAAACTGAACCTAAACTTCCAAAGAATAAACATGTGACAGTCATGTTGCTTAATTCAGTACTGGAATGCTCTCAGGTACCATCATGAGTACAGTATAAGAAACTATATAGAATAGGACAGAAATTCCTGGAGGAAAGGTGTCTCTATCTTTCTTATTGCTTTCTGTCTGCCCTAAATTTCCTGTAGCAAAATTCATACTCAACTCTTTACAGGCTATTTTACTACTCACATATTAACATCAGTGTTGTTGGACATAATAACAGACATGTGCCAGGTACATTTTCAGCTATTGTGATATGGTCTGTCTGTGTGTGGATGTGTGCATGTGTTTTAATGTCAACATTCTAAACTGTTCCAGTATCACAATGCAATTTCAAATATATTCTAAATCTGATCCTTCCATGCCCAAACAGAGCTCATTTCTTGATTTCATTTATTCAATTTGTGTATTTAATGCTTGTATTCAATACTATCTCTGTGTATATGAAGAGAGGCAAAATGAGGGAGGTGATCTCTTTTATTGGACCAGCTTCTATTGGTGACAGACAAGCTTTTGATCTATGAAGAGCTCTTCTTCAGGTCTGGGCTCTGCATAGCTCAAAAGCTTGTCTCTGTCACCAACAAAAGTTGGTCCAATAAATTATATTATCTCCCCCACCTTGTTTCTCTGATATTCTAAAACTAGCATGGCTACAACAACACTGCAAGCACCAAAGAAAGTGGTGTGTGTGTGTTTCATTTTTTAGGTTGCTGTAGTCAATGTGTTTATATTTTTAAATGACTCCCTCTTCCTACACTTAAAGCTATTTACACAGCCTGTTAGTATCGCCATACCATCCAGATACGCTTTGAGACAATAGGTAGGTCTTGCACAGTCAACAGACTTGGACAATTTCAGAGAAGTAAATTCCATAGCTGAGGATTCTTCACTAAGAAGGCTCAGCTACAGCATACAAATGCAGATCTCGAGACTGTTAGAGTGTCTCTATTGATCTTAGCTGTCATGGCAACATTAGCGTAGCTAGGAACAGGAACGGGAACAAAATGGAACCTTGTAGAATCCCACAAGAGAGGTGCCTTGCAATAACTGAACAATTGGCCAACATCACATTCTTGGCTTTATGAATGGCACTACTCAGGAAGATTCTCCCAACAAGATCTAATTCCTGTCATATCCCTCAGTGCACCTTGCTATGTACAAATTCTTTCTCATCCAGTAGACCAGTTCTTTTTGCACCACCTTAACTGATCAGCAGGTTGATAGCTTAAATATAGTAGCCAAATAGTTTTAATCAATCATGGGAAATCTTCAGCAGACAAAACAGAATTGAGATTTGCAAAGTTTGGTAAATATAGCATTCCAACCAAAGAGGGCTGAACATAATCAAACATCCAGCTACATTGCTATGAGAGGAAGAAGGCTGAAATATATATTTTTATGCAGTGTTCATTTTTAGCCACAACCGATGAGTCAGTGTGTGTGTGGGGGGGAGGGGGGGAGGG
>NC_133772.1:117971195-118014471 GCF_003597395.2 Chelonoidis abingdonii | reverse complement strand
GGGGGGGAGGGGGGGGCCTCCCACAGTGAAATTACAGTACCATCAACGCAGCTTTTTATTATTTATTTGTATTGTGGTAGAGTCTAGGAACCCTAGTCATGGCCAGGACCCTATTGTGCTAACCCAGGGGTCGGCCACCTTTCAGAAGTGCTGTGCCAAGTCTTCATTTATTCACTCTAATTTAAGGTTTCACGTGCCAGTAATACATTTTAACGTTTTTAGAAGGTCTCTTTCTATAAGTCTATAATATATAACTACACTATTGTTGTATATAAAATAAATAAGTTTTTTTTAAAATGTTTAAGAAGCTTCATTTAAAATTAAATTAAAACACAGAGCCTCCCGGACTGGTGGCCAGGACTTGGGCAGTGTGAGTGCCACTGAAAATTAGCTCCCGTGCCGCCTTCGGCACACATGTCATAGGTTGCCTACCCCTGTGCTAACCAATATAGAAACACACAACAAAAAGAGTTTAAAACTTAATATAAGAAGAGACCACAGGTGAAGGGCACAAGTAAACAATTTAGTAACTTCTAAGCCTAAAACAATTTCTCAGCTGATAATAACATAAAACCAATCCTGAAAATGTTGCCTTCCAACTTTCCACAGGAAATTAATTCAAATATCCTGGTTGTAAGCCGAAAAGTGTGATTTCTACTACTGGATGCAATGACTGACTCTGAACTATGGCTTCTGCATTGTAGGCACTTTTAAAATCCCACTCACTTAATTATGCAAAGTAGGATGATAACTTTGGGAATGATAATAAAGTGAAAAAGAAATCAAGAAATGTTAAGGACACTTTAATTATTAATTAGGTTAAATTGATGCTTTCATGGAACACACACTCACTTGACACTTGCGGAGCACTGCTGGCTTGTTGATAATGGGGAGTTGTAGTTCATACTGAGACTGCATGCACCAGCTGAAGGGGGAGAAATGCCCCCTTCATCACCCAAAAGGTAAAAAAGCGACAGCAGGTCAATAATAAGGCTGTGATCTACTGTGTCTCTTATAGGAAGCACCACAGAAAGAAAATTAATTGTTCTTGTTCTTTGCTCTATAGGCAATTAATTCACATGCTAACAGGAAATTATTTACTTGATTACATTTTGAAGCTCTAGTTTAGCTGACATGCATTTGTATTACAGTGAGAATGATCAGACATATAGTACCACTAAGATGGCTAAAAAGCCCAATCTGTGGGTGTTGGATAGCGCCTTAGATGAGTTGCTCATGCTATAAAGTGGAAAAGTGACGCAAACCACTGCAGTGCAGATTTCATTCCTCTGCTACAGCACAGCAGCTCATTTAATCAATCTTAGTGGGGATCTGGATTTCAGTGCTTTTACGGGTAGGCCTATCTGAGCCAAGCCAATCTCAACCTCTTTGGGTGTTAAAAATATATATTTACTATTACTGGTTAAAGCATTACAGGCCTGATTATCCTCTGACACTGACAACAGATTTCCACTGGTGTTAACTCCATAGTCTTCACTGGAGTGATGTGATTTTACTGGCTGAATCCTTCTCACCTAAATCCAGTATGGCTAGAGTGCTTATAAAGTTAACCATTGTTCACAATGTGGGGCATGGCATTCAATCATGCTTCTTTTGAAAACAGTACTAGCTAACAGGAGCCTACTATGCCTCTAGCATTTATTTATGTGAAGATATGTATGGATCATATGTATGATCATAACAATAATTGTCTTGTAATGAAGAAAAGGATTTTTTGGGTCTGTTTAAAGTTCCTCCAATTCTAGCAAAAGGAGATGCACGTGGTAAAATATGTTGACTCCTTCTCTCAAGCCATCTGTTAGTTTTTCTATTGAAAGTGTGCTCCATTACATTTATTCTGAGCTGTCTGGTATTGTCTAATATTCCTTCCACCCCACCCTCCAAAAACGACTCGAAAAAACAAACCAAAACCCCCCCTCAGTGAATGTATGTTTGGCTACCACCAGACCATGTTTGTAAATTAGAGTTTTTTAAATGGATACATAGCCTGGAATGATGATCCCAATAAAATCACCAAGCTATCATGAGGCAATTTAAATCCTGTGATTTTTCTAAATTAGAGAGAGAACACTGATCCAGGGTTCTTGAGTTTTAGGATAATCCCATCACATTTGAGAAAAGATGTCAAACACCCCTTAATTCCTTCAGTGATGATTAGGGGTGCTCTAACTTTTTTTTTTTTAAAGGTTTCAGTCTAGATAGGGACAGGTACTAATAGGGCAAATCATGTAGTAGTTTTCTTTGATTAAGGTAGTGAATGAAGCAGCCTTCCTCCATGTGTATTACCAACATTCCCAAGTAAACTCTCTTTTTTTGGAGTCCTCTGAGTTTTCCATATGTAAGCTATTCTCTTCCATTTCTGATTTAAAGACCTCTAAGTGCATTGCAGAGAGGGTTGGCCAGATGTCCTGGGCATGTCTGCTCATTTCTCTCTGCTCCAGTGGCATAAAAGGAGAGGAGATTTCCTCTCATGGAGATAAACTCTATATAAAGGAGTCCCCAGAGGGTGCAAGCTGGCTTGCTCAGGTCCTTTCCTGTAGCCCATGATGTAAGAGACATGCCAGTGAAAGGGGTGTGTGTGTCACAGGAGTGGCAAGACCATGGCCAGGATGGAAAACAAGGGTGCCCAAAACTGTAGATTTTGTTTGTTTTGTTTGTTTCTTTCTTATTTCCATCAAATTCTGAGAATAATGCTCAAGTCACAGATAATTAAAGGTGGTGATTTCTAAAGGATCAAACATTTTTCTCTGTCTCTTCTATTCCCAACAACTTCTTTTCCCTGCGTTTTGTCAGTGCGCTATTTGGAAGCTCATTTCTTTCCTCTTTATGAAGTGGTTGTTGTTCATCACCCCAAATTGTGTGCTATCTGATAAAATGCAATGCAAAAAGTAGTTTTGTTAATGCTACCACTCGCTAAAGTCATGTTCCATTTTAAGAAAATGCACTGTACAACACAGCAAATGGGAGGAGGCAGGGGGGAATCATACATGCTTTTTCAAACCTTAGTAATGGAAAAGATTTCATGCTCTTTGAACAATCATATGCTAATCTTAATTTTAATCCTCTAATGCTTCTATACACACAGAATTTTTAGACATGGTTGATCAAGCAGAATCATCTTCTCATCTGTCTGTAAAAAGTCTGTAAAATAAATAAATTAAATCAATATCACATATATAATCAAAACTACCTCTCACCCTCTTTTCCTTTCCCTCTTTTGGACTGTGTAATAATTTTGGACTGAGTGAATTTATTTTATTTTGGACCTTTATCAAAATGGGTTGATAAGAAAGCTAATAATTCTACGTTTCAGGATCTGAGAGTATGTCTACACTACCCACCAGGCCAGCGGGAAGCGATCGATCCAGCAGGGCTTGATTTATCGTGTCTAGTCACAATTTTGTGATAAGAGACATTGCATAATGATCATCATGTTGGTCATGTTTGGGAATTGAATTTATTACTTACAGATCTAAAACTTTCATATAGTTTGAAGCCAAAAGGGACCATTGTGATCATCTAGTCTGACCTCTTGAATAAAAGAGGGCACAGGACTTCCCTCTATTAATTCCTAATTCAAATCCAACAGCTGTTCTTGAACTAGAACATTTCTCTTAGACAAAAATATTCAATCTTGATTTAAAACTCTCCAATCATATAGAATTCAGCACTGCCCTTTGTAACTTGTTCAAATGATTAATTACCCACACTGATTTGCACCTTATTTCTAGTCTAGTCTTGATTTCCAGCCATTGGTTCGTGTTATAGTTTTGTCTGGTAGTTTGAAGAATCCACTATTATCAAATTTCTGTTCCCTGTGAAGGTACTTGTATGTTGTTATCAAGTCATTCCTTAAATTTCTCTTTGATAAGCTAAGGATGGAGCTCCTTGAGACTTTCAATATAAAGCATGTTTTCCAATCATTTAATCATTCTCACAGCTGTCCTCTGAACACTCTCAACATCCTTCTTGTAGTCTGAACACCATAATTTGCTGTTGTCTTTAACTCAGCTGGCCAAAAATGTCTCCTTGTGAACTCTTGCTTCCCTTATCAATTTTCTGTACTTCCTACCTTATAATTTACATTCATGGTTGTCAACTTTCTCTTTTTTCTACTTTTTCAATAGCTAATTTCATTTTCTCTCTCTGACAGCCAGTTTTTTTTTTTTTTAACCAGTATAGCCTTTTTTCGCAGCTTTGAGATTTCTACTTTTTGAACAACTAGTTAAATGTTCTTAAACAGTTCCCTGGTATCAGTCATAGCATCACCTCTACAATTTGAACTAAAGAACTAAGCATCCTGACTAGGCGTTATCATCCCCTCTGTGGGTCTTACAGATGGGAAATATGTAAATAATACTGAAGAGTGGGTGCCTCCAAAAGTATTTGTATGTATTTATTTATTTTACTGTTATTAGCCTAAGTCTAAAAGATCAAGCCTATAAGGGGTGCAGGAACTATGAACACCTATTTTCCATATTTATTTACAATAGACCTGAGGTTTATCTATATGTAATGCCTTCTGAAAAGTCAGAGCTCTGGCTTGTGCTTCATCAGAGTTACGCTGAGGTGCAGAAAGGAGGGGGCGGGTAATAGTTATATGTACTTCTTCGGCACCCCTTAAGCCAGTACATATACTTTTTTTTTTTTTTTTTTAACACATCAGCCAATTGGGACTAAATGAGTTTAAACCAGTGACACTTACAAACTGAGGGGCTGGAAGAAGGTATAAATTATATCAACTTAGACTCCAATACACTTATTTTCACATCAGCTCTGAATTTGAACCAGGGTTTAATTTATCAGATAAAATCTATTGTCACAACATAGGGTGGGCAACCACCACAAGTGTTATCATATGTTGTCTTTTAGAAGCTCTGTGGATGTTTATGTTATAAATACGTTCCCCTCTGTTAAGCCACCTTGAAAGATGATACTGTATAATGCTTAATGTGAGATAATCATACAGGACAAAAGAAAGCACATAACAAAACGTATTGGAAATAGCAAGTAGAAACCTGGTTTACATGATGTATTGAATGCCTCAAAAGAACAAATTCAGGCAGAAGTAGCAAAAGTCATAAAGTATATGACATCCCAATAACTCTAAAATTATGTACACTAAAGGTCATAAATGATGTGGCAATAAAGCAAAGAGGAAGTGGCTAGATGTCAATTTAACTGCAGCCATATAAAGTGTGGTTTAAAGTGAAGAAGGAAACATTATTCTTTCCACATGTGTGAATGTCTAGCCCTTCTTTTCTCAGTACTCAACTCATCACATGGAAGGCTCGTATAGTGGTATACATGCTATCTTTATAAGTCTGAAAATACATCTGTGATAAGTCTGTTTTGGAAAAATGATTTTTTTAAGCACCTTACCCATACTCAAGCTGAACAGAAATGTTTCCCTGCCTTGGATTTGGTTCTGGCTTCATTTTAGATATGCTGATTCCATCATTACCCATTTCTGCTGAAGGTTTGTAGGAAATATTTATCACAGCAAGCAATTTCCTGTCGTGTGTTTTCTAAAGTTTTATGGATGGGTGAAGCAGTTCAGGAGATGGGGGAGGGGAAGAAAAAAAAGCAGCAGAAGATACTTTTAGTGCTTACGCTGTTTTTAGTCTCTGCTGGGACTAGCAAGATGGGGCCCAATTAATATCTGTTGTGAAGCTAGTTATTGTGATGGAGACTACTGTCCACTGGAAAATGGGTTAAAGCAGTTAACTAGAGAAGTGTGACAACTCAATCACAGATGGGCAGCCTTCTTTACAAAGAGGTGGGTTATAGAAATATCTAAAACAAATGTCTCTGCAGCCTCAAAGGAACTAAGTGGCCTCATTCATTTGCAAGTTTCTACCAATTTATCTTAAAAATAAAAAGCAAACCAATTATAAGTCTATTTACAGAACTTAATCTCAGTAAAACCTGCATATAAGTGGAATTGTATAATGTCTAGACGAACATAAGAACGGTCATACTGGGTCAGAACAATGGTCTGTCTAGCCCAGTATCTTGTCTTCTGACGGTATCCAAAGTCAGGTGCTTCAGAGGGAATAAACAGAACGGCAATCATCGAGTGATCCATCCCCTGTTGTCCACTCCTAGCTTCTGGTAATCAAAGGCTAGGGACACCCAGAGCATGGGGTTGAATCTCTTTCCATCTTGGCTAATAGCCATTGATGGACCTATTCTCCATGTATATTAACTAAAAATACCTTGAACTGAAAGTTCTTTGATTTAATGATCAAATTAGAAAGACATACATTACAGTTCAAATTCTAGTCCCTTCATTGACTCCAAGATTTGGTTCTATGGGTATATATATTCACTTATACATTTTTGATGTTTTCTTATTAAAAACCCATTTATTTTTATTTTAAAAAAAGGATTTGATTTTTTTAAATAGACATTTCCAATGTATTAAATATCCAATTAACTGTTTGTATTGCATGTGGATGGAAAAGGTGTTATGGAAGAAAGTATAAAGTGAGCTTATCCCTTTGAAACAATGAAGGAGAAGATAATTGGCATATCTCCTCCACTTCCATAAGACTGCTCCCACTTCTTCTTTCTTGATTGTGTCTTTGACAGAAGTGGAGCAGACAGAGGAGTGATAGAGCCCCTGAGATCTGTAGGCAAAAGAGTAACCATTAGCTTAACAGAGAGTTCTATAAATATTCTGTTAGACTAAGCTGTTCCACAATGTTGTGAGCCCTGGGAATGAAGTAAAGATAGAAGTGAACTAATTATGCAGGAGTTGCTGTGCCACAACCCCAGGAAGTGAAGATCAAAAGATAAATCCCTTTCCTCTTTCTTGCAATACCTGGGCAAGTGTAATAAAGAAACTTTGGACCTGATTTTGACTTTCACTAAATTGCTATAAAGTAGGACTAGCACAATGGAGGCTGATGGAGTTACATGAGTGTAAAACTAGGGTAAGTGAGAAGAGAATTGGGCCCATTCAGCTGATAAAACATACGCAGTTCATTATTTATTCTGACTACTGAAGAGTTAGGGCTGGAGGATGCAGACCTGGATATAGACTGGGTGTCTCTCACTTGCATTTTCTCTGTGTCTCAAACATCAAGCCCAGTCCTGAGAGCTGCTGAAAACCAAAACTCCCACACTGACACCAGTAGGAGTTGTGGATGGTCAGCACTCTTTAGGATTAATCCAAATGATCAGTGTAACACCAGGGATGAAATCTTGCCCCATTTAATGGAAGTTATGCCACTGACTTCTGTGGAGCCAGTATATCACCCTAAGTGTCTAGTCATGCAAAGCTTACTCACACAACTCCAGACAACTAGTCCCATAAAAAAAATACCATTGTACTTTGCCTTTGTGCTCATTAGTATAATGGTATTTGCTAAGCCTATAAAGTCCCATTACGATAAAGACCATTATTGGAACAGGCTGGAAAATACAAATTCTGTTTCATGAAAAAAATTGATGTTTTTCAAAATTTGTTTTCATTCTGCACTGGAACAAAAACATTCTTTGGTGACAAAACCCCAGAGAGAGAAGGAGAAGGTCTCTTGTTTTGATCAGAAATTCCATACAGACTCCCACAGTATTCTTGCCAGCAAGTTAAAGACATATGGATTGGATGAATGGACTATAAGATGGCTAGAAAGCTGGCTAGATTGTCGGGCTCAACAGGTAGTGATCAATGGCTCAATGTCTAGTTGGCAGCTGGCATCAAGTGGAGTGCCCCAGGGCTCGGTCCTGGGGCCAGTTTTGTTCATCTTCATTAATTATCTGGATGATAGGATGAATTGCACTCTCAGCAAGTTCACAGATGACACGAAGCTTGGGGGAGATAGATACGCTGGAGGGTAGGGATAGGGTCTAGAGTGACCTAGACAAATCGGAGGATTGGGCCAAAAATTATCTGAAGTTCAACAAGGACAAGTGGAGAGTCCTGCACTTAGGATAGAAGAATTCCATGCACTGCTACAGGCTGGGGACTGACTGGCTAAGTGGCAGTTCTGCAGAAAAGGACCTGGGGAGTACAGTGGATGAGAAACTGGATATCAGTCAACCGTGTGCCTTGTTGCCAAGCAGGCTAATGGCATATTGGGCTGCATTAGTAGGAGCATTGCCAGCAGATTGAGGGAAGTGATTATTCCCCTCTATGCAACACTGTGAGGCCACATACGTAGTACTGCATCCAGTTTTGGGCCCCCCACCATAGAAAGGATGTGGACAAATTGGAGAGAGTCCAGCAGAGGGAAACAAAAATTATTATGGCGCTGGGAGAAGATGACTTACGAGGACAGGTTGAGGGAACTGGGCTTATTTAATCTGCATAAGAGAAGAATGAGAGGGAATTTGACAGCAGCCTTCAACAACTTGAAGAGGGGTTCCAAGAGGATGGAGCTTGGCTGTGCTCAGTGGTGGCAGATGACAGAACAAGAACCAATGGTCTCAAGTTGCAGCGGCGGAGGTCTAGGTTGGATATTGGGATAAACTATTTCACTAGGAGGGTGGTGAAGCACTGGAATGGGTTACCTAGGGAGGTGGTGGAATCTCAATCCTTAGAGGTTTTTAAGGCTCAGCTTGAAAAAGCTCTGGCTGGGCTGATTTAGTTGGGGTTGGTTCTGCTTCGAGCAGGGAGTTGGACTAGATGACCTCCTGAGGTCTCTTCCAACCCTAATCTTCTATGATTGGATAGAGTCGAGTAGTCATGAGGATGGACAAAGAGATCCCTTCCTGCTCTAATATCCTTTATTCCTATCCTTGGGGATACATAACTCTCCTAGGAAATATGAATAGGTCTTTGTGACCCCATCAGTGAGACACTGGAGAATAAGGTCCAGCCATGCAAACCCTTTACTCATGCCTTCAGAATGAAATGGTGAAAAATGTTCACTGTAACTGTAGGTCTAAATGGAAGTTAGATGGAAGAACCCATTTTGCAAACTTCAAACACATTCAGATCCTACTGCCCATGATGTCGTCTTCAAAGTTCCCATTGAGCTCCTTATTCTGGATGCAGCATGTGGCTACATCACCCACAAATACTCTTTTAATTTTGGGAAAGTTGATATTTAATAATGTTTAATATTTAAACATCACTTTGATCTTATGGATCAGTTAATTACTGTCCTGTACGAGGAAGTTTGTGCTACATTATGTGCTCTGCTGTTTGCATTATTCCTTGGGGGGATGGAGGTGACAGATACAATCGCCTCTACAACTTGCCAGCTCTGCAGTCTGTGTGTGCTCATGGCTCTATTACTTCCCTGGCCCTTGATGGATGGCCTATCTATCAATCACAGGTACTTACATGGCCTCCATTACCATAGCATCTGAGTGCCTCACAATCGTTAATATAGTTATCCACAAGCACTTGGTGAGATTTGGAAGTGCCATTATTCCCATGTTACAGATGAGGAACTAAGGTGCACAGAGAAGCTAAGTGACTTCCTCAAGGTCACACAGGAAGCTTATAGCACAGAAGGGAATTGTACTCAGCTCTGCAACATTCTGCGCTAGGGCCCTAAACACTGGACTATCTTTCTTCTCTGGCATCTCAGAAGATATTTGCAGTGGACAGTTCCTGTGCTTGGGGGAGTGTTTGCATTGCATTTGTGGCTAGCACAATGGGGGTAACAAGGCCAACAACAATCCACTCATAAATATATTCTTCGTGTTCCTTTAAAAAGCTAAGGAAATCCTTTACAGACCCTGCTTGGATGTCTGCAATAAATTGTTTACGTCTGGGAATTGTCTTTGAATCGGTGCAAGGTGAGTCTACCTTTCAAACAATGAAACGTTATCATCTTTCTTGTTTATTTGCATAGTTTGTTCTGCTTATTTAACAAAGAAGAAATTACTGAAAGACAAACAAAGCATCCGCATGGCTCAGTGAGGCAGCTTTATCCATGCCTTACTGAACTGTGAAGTTACTGAGCTGTATCTACACATACAGTGCTATAAATGCCCTCATTGTAACAGGAATATAAATATTGTCTATAAGCACTGGGCTTCTGAATAAGGTTCAAAAGGTTCAAAGACTTACTGTACATTAAAATCTAGTAATACTGATGTTGTTTGACT
This sequence comes from Chelonoidis abingdonii, assembly GCF_003597395.2. Taxonomy (NCBI): domain Eukaryota; kingdom Metazoa; phylum Chordata; order Testudines; family Testudinidae; genus Chelonoidis; species Chelonoidis abingdonii. Next base: position 118,004,382 of record NC_133772.1, on the reverse strand, counting down.
TAGACATCTGTTCAGAACATTCCTTTAGTCAGCACTGTTCCGTTTTACAAGGAAAAATCTGAGGAGAATATCAAGCCATTACCGTTACATCATGTTACTGACTTTTCACACCTCTGTAAGGTACAAGTTTATACAAGCTTTAAAAAAAAAAATCGATAAGCTTGAAGTGAAAGCTTGCCCCCATTTTGTGCACAGCAGCATTCCTGCACTGATAGGCAAAGGATTTCTTGGCCAGACAAAGGCCTTTAAATAGTATTCATAAATAAAGTGTTTTTAATAGCAATCTGCATTTTGTAACAAGCTGCTGGACAGCTTCCATCTCGCTGAGAAAGCAACATCATATGCAACCTTATCAGAATATCTGTTCTTAGATACCATATTGTGGCATCAGCAGGGGGAAGTTCCTATCCATTTAAAATATACTGAAGAAGAGATGCAATATGTAGCCTGTGGGATCCAGACCTGCACATAGTAACCCAAATGGATACCTAGTGTGTCACCTTAACTTCTCAGGCAGAACTACAGAATTATTTGCGTGTGTGCGTCTTGCTTTAGCAAGACTTTTTAAAGATAATCGGTTCTGATGCTACAGGGCATGAGCTTGTCAGCAGAGTAGTGGGAATAGAGATTTCCCCCAACATAGAATTGTCTGGTATTGGGACTTACCTTCTTCTGAATTGATAGGTAGAGTGATATTAAGTTACAGCACCAAAGAGAAGTGTCATGTATCTCACTGTTTTATAGTGATCTGTTTTAATTCTTGTCCAGTGTCACTAGATTATTTCTATCTATAGGAGTCTAAACTGCCTATCATCACGATGTCTGAGCACATGTTATGGATGGCTTCTTGGGTCATCTCGTATCTGGGCATCTCTTTCTCTCCCGCCTCCAAATGTATCTATTTTATTTGTTTTTCTATACATGTATTTAATACAATCCAAAAAAGGCTTCTAAACAAAAATGTTATACATGTCTCTGTGGTTCCCATTCCTTTACAATATGGCAGGATATTTGTCCATTACAGGAAAAAGTATGAACAGAGGCCTTGCCACTCACCTGGAATGGAGCAAGACTCGCCTTCTGCTGGGCAGATGAAGGACCAGATCCCTAGTCAGTGTAAATCATTAGCTTCACTGAAGTCAAAGGAGCTGTGCTAGCTTACATGGGCTGAAAGTCTAGCCTATAGTCACTTTTTTTTCCAATTTTATCCTTTCTAGCATTCGAGGGGAAATTTCTCTTCACTCATGTAAAGCCCTAGTATTTTACAGGTGAAGTCTGAGGGAAAAGGCCTGGCCAGAATGTGGGTGTAGTGTGCTTCGTAATTAAGAAGGAAGGAAGGATGTGGTTAGACTAAATACAAAGAGGAAATTTTTATTCAAGCTGCTAGATGCTGACAGACCCTTATTTTCTCCCTGGGAAGGGATTACATAGTGGATAAATAGTCCCAGCCCACCTATATCACTTGCACAGGATGTTATTCTGTACCTGCAAGTCCCGTTGCTCTGTCCCCTCTCTCTAGTCATCAGGACTCGTGCAGAGACCCATCTCTGGTGTAGTAGAGGCCCACCTACACAAGCAGTCCAGTAGTGCCCCCTGTACAGTCACACTGCAGAGCTTAAGTGGTACAAAGATTTGCAATTATTATTTACTTTCGTTTTTATTATTGTTATGTTATCTTTGCTTATCTCTGAGTTTTTTCATTAAATCCCATCTTCAAAGAAGGGACTATATGCTGCTTTAAAATCCTTCCTAATAAGAATATTCTGTTTGATCCCTAGAGTGTTTTCCCTTATTTGTTTGTGCCTCTAAAAGCTTTCTCCGGTATTCAGCTGAACACTTGTGTTATTCATTTATGAATAGTGGTTTCCTTCTGTTAATATTTTAATATTTATTTTACAAAACCGATGACCTTCTGTTTCTTCTTATCCTTTTTTCCCCTTAAACACCACCTTTGGTGCTTGAGAGAAGAAGAGGATAGAAAAGCCCTGGCCATTCAACAGGGGGAAAAAAAATCCTCCAGAATAAATCTTCCAGACAGCAGAGCATGTTCAGTGTCTGGACTGTTTATGAAAAGTTTCAAAGTGATAAAGGGTCAAATTTAAGACAATAACCATTTAATACAGTTGAGAGGATGGATATTTGCATGGTCTTTTGCAGGCAAACATTGCAAAAAATATTAAAATAAAACTCATTCCATTTTTTATTGCTTCAACTATTTTAACACCAGTTTGATGTTTACTTTTAGTGAATATTTTATTGAACAAGTTTACTGGCAAGAATGTTCATGAAAACATACGTGAAGTGAATATTGCAGCGTGTACATTGTTAATTCATAACTGCAAAAATTTGGGCTAATAATCTGAATCTAAGAATTAATTTATCCTGTCAGGAAATAGAAAAACATCACGATCCTAATCTAACACTTGGATTTTGAGCTGTGATTTTCATTCTTAATGCAAAAATAGTAATTTCTTAAATTTCATGCAAAAGTAAAATTAAAGAAGGGCAAATTTCTCCTAAATTAAATGACAAAGTTGTTTGTGGTGGATTTTTTTTGAGAAATTTACATAAGTCACACACAGTTCTAATTATAAATTTGGTGATCTCTAATGTTTTTTAAAATTCTTTTTATGTTCTTGATGCAACAATGAGCAAAGGGAGACTAAATTTAATTATATACTAACATTACTGGAACAATTTGTACAGTGGGGGTGCTGAGAACCATTAACCTAAACTGTAAACCCTGTATATGATGGAAACCACTTCCAGCCAGGGGTGCAGCATCACTCCTAGTTCCAGCACTTATGATTGGAATCCAGGTCTAATGATCCATTTGGGTCCCTTTTTGGTTGCTGTATAAAGATCCTTATAGGCAGATCCATGGAAAGAGTTCCGTTCCCAAAATTGGACATGTAAAATGTCCAGTGCATTATTAAATATTACCCTGGATGAAAGCACCAGATTCAGACTTTCACAAACTTTGAGAAAGTATTGGTCTAGGTCCAGATCTGAAGCCAAGCATCACAACTGGCCCCAATACTTATAATGGACCCAATTAAAACATTTAAGCCAAAATCCCTAAAAGACAGGAAGGCTGGCCCAGGGCCTAGGTCTTGGGAGACACTGCTATATCACGGACTCCCTGTGTGGCAAAGGGCAAGTCACTTAGCTCATCTGTGCCTGTTTCCCACCTATAAAATGGATATCATAGTACTTCCCTACAACACAGGGTGTTTTGAGGTTAATTATCTTAAAGATTATGCTTCAATAATGAGGGCCAAATAAGAAACTAAGATAGAAATTTGGGGAATTTGAACAAAGATTCAGTTCTGAACCTTATACTTTGGGCCATCTATCACTGTAATAGTTATTTGAGTGCCAAGGCAAATCAGTCACATTATTCAGTCACGTTGTAATTGGCTTCAGCTAGCATTCCAAAAACTGTAATATTCTTTGCCTGCAGATTAGTCGTACAACAAAAGGTTTTAAATTCTTTCCTGCCTTTACAACATCAAAGAAAACACTTCCAGCCTCACTCTTAAAAGCAATAGCCCTTTGGTCAGTATAAGTAGATGCAGACATATCCATAGCCATGGGAGGTAGCATTTGGATTTGGTCCATGTTCAGTAGTCAAATGATCACCATACACGTTGATATGTGGAAAGTTAAAGTAACACCAGCGATAATGAGTCCTTGACTATGTTATTGCATCTTTTGTACTGTCCATGTGGACACTAAGATTTACTAACATGTTCCTCAGCATATGTATAGACTGATTTTTTTTTTTAAAGAGGCATTGCTTATAATCAGTGAAGCCACTGCTTAAAAGGGAAATGGGCCTTCCTTTGCTCTCCTATGAATTAAAGATCCTACGCTGAAGGAGTAGTTGGCTAAAAAATTATTTAACTATACACCATCAATTCTACTATTCAACAACCAATACCATCTCTCTGTGGAGATGGAACTACTGTACATTCACAATAATTAATAGTTCTGTATAGTTATCACCCTGTATGCCCTAAGGAAATGGTGGGAATGTTTAGCTAAAGGCAGTCCGATGAGTTCAGAGACATCAGTTAAACAGGATGTAGTTATTCAATTTCCATTTCTTTTGGGGCTACATACAATTAGACTGAAGGTTGAGCTGTAAAATTTGGGTCTGACTAGAAACTACTGAAAAAGTCAAGAACTTGTTCTGATGCGGATTTGGAGTAAGATCACTCTAAAATAAAATTCAGATCAATATCTAAAACTGGATTAGAGTTGGTCAGTGTTTTACATTCAAACTATTTATTTAAATGAAAAAAAAAATTTTATGTCAAACTGGAAATTTTTTGGAAAATCCATTTTCAATTAAGAGTTCTGTGTTTTCTGTAAAAAAAAACTCCAAAATCACAAAAGCTGATTTATTTTATTTTATTTTATTGGTTGCAGCAACCAAAAAGAAAAAGCATAATCTAGGTGGCTAAAATGTCTCAGTATAGCATTTTATTTTATTTACTTATTTTATTTTTGCCCTGACTTTTTATTTTTTTCTTTATTTGTTTGCTTTTTATTTTTGGTTTTTCAACAAATGCTTATTTATTTTATTTTTGTTTTATGAGGGAGTAAAATATTTCCCAACTGGCTCTAACCTAGAATATCTACACAAACACTCCAGTGGGGTTGAGATGTGGTATTTTTATTTGGCATTGGCCACTTGCGTCTGAGCACAGGAAACATGGTCTAGAAAAGTTATTTCAGGTCAGTTTTAGAGATTTCCAAAATGTAATACTATTATTTTCCTCTTTCTCTGAGGACTCTGTTGGTTTTTGATACTATGAAATTCTAGATTTATAGTTGAAGGACTAGGAAAAATAGCACCAATAACACTTTTTGTTAGAACTCTCCAAAGCTTTTCTAAAATAGATTTTTTTTTTTGGTAAAATATGGGCTATATGATGGTGTATTGTAGTATAAAGGGTATATTGACATATGTGAATTAGTGCCTTGCCACTGGTGAGTAATTCATCCATCCCAAATGTATATAGATACAGTATTGACTCCCTACTCCACTGTCCCAGTGGAGATGAGTAAGATTATGCAGACCATTATAGGTGAGGATGAGGATCTTGAATATGATGCAGGTAGAATCATAAAGCGCATTCTTTGCCTCTGAAATACATAAACATATATATAATAATATACCCATTTAACTGAAAAAATGTGATGGACTCGTAACTCTGGCCTTGCCCTTGCTACCTTTCACTATTATATCACCACATACAGCAGTGGTGCCCAGCTATTTTAGCCTGAGAGCTGAACATATTTTTAGAAAGGTCAAGAGGTCACAATCAGTATACTTAGGCAGCACATATGGAGCAGAAACCACCCACAAGTCCCTTATTTGGGATTTTGGAGGCCTTCCAATTGGCTGAAGATCCAGTGCAACCAGCTCCTACATTTTCCTTCCTGAAGTTCCTGCTGTAGTTAAGGTGTCACACGGTCTGGAATGGCTCACGACCATGAGTGCCAACCTCGGGTTTGACACCCCCAAGCAGTGGTATGTTCTATTATTACATTTCACCAAGCCAGTAACCAATGTGAACTCCTGAAGTACTACAACAATCTAACCATAGAGTCATAGACAGTCCCCTAGGGCCCTCCAGTCTATCTTGCCATCCAGGCAAGCTGGACTTAGTGATAAATGGTCACTCACACCAAAGATAAAAAATATTGTAGTTGCTCCGAGTGCCAAGAGATCAGTCGCTTATCCCAGATCGATTTGTACTTTAGATCTCACATCAAAGATAACATTTGTAACCAATCCTATAGTCAAGTAAGTTAAGGATTAATTAACTAGGAAAAAGAAATGTTATTTACAGGTTAAAGCAGGCTATATCTCTGTCACCTTTTGGAACCATAGACCATAAGTCACTATATATATATATAATGAGTTACGGTCTATGGTTCCAACAGATGACAGATGTAGTGATCTGTTAGAATTAAATGTCTTTAGGGCTAACCCGGGTTGACTCTAGGGATTTCTGCTTTTGTTTCCTGTCTCCAGCTTTGTGAGGGTCCAAACAACAAAGAGAGAAAGAAAATCATGTCAGTTATCTTTATTTCCCTTTTTCAGGATCCGTACTGATGGGATGAGCCCTTCTGCACGTAATATGTGTAAAGGCAGTTAGCAAACTGTTTGTCATAGTGTTTCCCAATGGCCTATTTAATTTTGCTATTCCTCCTTGGTGGGTGGGGTGAGCCACTCCTGCCTGAGTTCACAAGTTCAAAGCATAAATTTTTACAGTAAAGCAAAATTTACCTATTACCTCATAGAATGGGTACAGACAGGACAAGGAAGATTAATATATGCAGCAACTTACCAGCATTTTATAGAGTATAAAACACTAAACATATCCTTACAAGTCTAACACCTATCTTGAACAATAGCATCATATAGGTGAGCTAGTCTGGTTTCCAGCTATGAATTTCTGGGTGCCTACAGCGTTAGCAAGAGTTGGTAGTCTACTAGCATCACAGAATGGCTGGAATGAATTGTGCTCTTGCTGTTCCCAGCTGGCATATAGTCATTTAGGGCAAGTTACAGACGACCTTTACATACATTTTCTTCTTAACACAGTCATCCTTAAAAGCCATAGATTGGACACCACTGCTATCTAATTATAATATATTAAATTATTATTATAAATCACTTTTACTGAACCAGTTAAGATGGATTCTTGGAGTTACAAGGATGTACCATGTTCAGAACAAATGAATTAGGGGAAGTATGAAGGTAGTACTAATTGTAGAAAAGCTGATGGAATCCACGATGAGAAGGTTAGAGTATGTGAAAGGAAGACAATAAAAATACATAGGAAACATGATATTACACTTAGAAGTGGAGGGTTAGAGAAAGGTTGAAAGATCCAAAACTAGATGAGTGATTGTCATAACTTTTTGATCTGATTATCTTCAGTGTATCTGAGGAACCCTGCTTGATGGCTGGCATGTGTGTGAGAGAAAGCAACTGAGAGAGGAAGGGGCAGTTATTTAAATGATCTATTCTACAGCTGGCTAAATTTTTCTGAAATTAGGTTTTTGACCAATATTAGTTGAAATTTTGACTTTCAATTGGGGTGGTGGGGGAGAGAATCAGCTAATATTTTGGGGGGGGGGGCTATTAGTCCAATCAGAGAGCTGGTTGGGATTTTTGTTTATTAATTTTTGAAGTAGTAAAAAAAAAGTGAAAACAAGTTATTTTTTACCAGTTTTTCCAACCAGCTCTATTCTATCATGATATGGACTGTAAAGCTAGATAGTCTGTTTTCTAAAGTCCCAGGTCTGGAAAGGCACCATCAGATAAGAAGAAAACAAGGAGACCAGAATGCAGGGGGAATCTTTAATGCTCTGGAGGTGTCTCTGTAGATCATGGGGAGCCAATAGAGGTGTCCTTGCTAATAAGTGAAAGCTGTTTTTTTTTTTGCCAATGGCTTGAAACTTTGATATCTTGAAACATAAGATGGATGTGAATCCAAAACAAGCCTCAACAGAGGTGCTAGGATGAGTCTTAACAAAATGCCATCCTTCAAGACAGATTCAAACATAAGATCCCTTTATACATTAACTACAGCATTAGTCACAGCACCTAGAAAAAGAGGCCCTTTTATATATATTAAGATGCCATACGGGAGCTGTTTATTGCTTCCCCCCCAAGCCTCCCAGCTGTTCCTTCCATTTGTAGTTTTAGGATTAATTACATAATGTCCTTAATTTATACCCACTGGTAACTCAGATCAGAGCATTACCTGGAGGGCAAGCTTTAATTAGAGGAATTTCAGAACAAATTGTCTAAAAACCTTGTTTAGTGTGATTAAATGCAAGTGATTGCCCCCTCCCCACAAAAAATCCATGAATATTTACTCTGCATTAAAACACAGCAGATAAAAAAAATTAAAAATAAAAACATCTCAATAACAACAGTTCAAAATAAAAGTCTATAAAGTGAATGGTAGAATCACGAAAAAGAGCAAACTGAGTTTTCTTATATGCAAGTGAAATCTATACAGTCAAATACTGCATACTGTCTGGGCATCTCTGTCAGAAATAACTACGTGAAACACTAACTGCGTCGTCAAGGACTGAAGAAGGGGCAAGGAAACCAGTGCACCTACAAACATGTGTACTTGTTTTGGGGAGGAAGTAAAAAGATTAAAAGCAGCACCTTTCATCTGAGGCTCAATTATTGATTTGCAAAAATTAATCAAGTCCCATGTGCCCCTATGGGGCAGGTGTTTCCTTATTCTGGTGGGTAAACTGAGGAGAAGAGGGGTTAATGGCCATATTGCTACTCTGCTGCACAGCCCAGTAAGGGTTGTACATGGAAATAATGCCCCTTCTTGCCTCAGCTATGAGAGAAAGGGCTGAGCTAATTGTATAAGCGAGTGGGGAGCTCTGGCTCCCCTCACCCCACCTCACTGGCCAAAGTAGCTGGTTGGGTGCATAGGAAGGTGGAAGAGCCTTCATGAAAAGATATGAAGGAGCTCTCTTCTCTAGAGCAAGGATAAGGAACGGAGGAAGGATTGTGAGGCCATGTCCACACTATAAAATTGTAGACTTAAGTTACATCGATATTCAGCTGCCATAGTAATTAAATTGGCAGTGCGCATCCTCACCAGGAGCGCTTGCAGCAATTGAACTGTTAGTGTGGGGCATTGTGAGATGACTTCTGAAAGCCAGCTACAGTCAATATAAGCCACACAACAGGCTTGTCTTCTCTACTGAGATACGTCAACTCAAGTTACGCTACTCTAGCTATGTGAATAGAGTAGCAGGAGTTGACGTAGTTTAGTTCAACTTAACTCCATGTCTTCACTGTGCTGCATCAATGGGAGATGCTCTCTGGTCGACTTCCCTTACTCGTCTCAAAGAGCTGGAGTACCAGGGTTGACCAAAGAGTGCTCTGCCATCAATTCACCAGGTCTTCACTAGACTTGCTAAATTGACCCTGCTGCATCAATTGTATCAACGTCGGTCTCTCCATAGTGAAGACAAGCCCAGCGTCTACACTGACACTGAGTAGTCCTAAGTATTTTATTTATTTAGCATGTGCATAGTTGTCTAGCCAAGCAATGGCATCTTCAGTGACGTGATGCAGTTCTTTGAAGCCACCACTGAACCTAGTCAGCAGGCATTCCTCGACAATGTGTGTCATCATCTGTGTAGCACCGCAGCTACACAAAGAGCTGTCAGGAAGGCCCTCACTATACTGGTTGGCTGCACAGAGACCTTGCCTGGCCTCTGTACATTGACATTGGCTATGCCTCTCGTGGAAGTGGAGTTATTAAGTCAGTGTAATGGGTGAGTTATGTCGATGGGAACAAAATTTCAGTGTAGACATTTACAGAGTTAGATCAACGTAAGCTGCCTTGCATTGATTAACTCTTAGTGTAGACCAGGGAAGACTCTCTGGTTGGCTCCTGGAGAGGTACAGTTATTTGCTACGATTCTGAAGTTACAATTTCAGCCATAGTGATTTGTCAAAGGTGGGATATTGAGTCAATGGGAGACCTGGAAATAGAACTAAGAGTTCTGATATCCCATCTCCTGTAATATGTCCAAACCATGGTGTCCTGCAGCCACTAACACAGTGTCAGGAGGACAGCAGTAGCATCATCCCACCCAACCAAGTTGATAAACCAAGGTAGTTTTACCCTAAAGCTATCCTGAGTTTGCATTCTTGTAATTTTGTTATTGCTAGAGTAACAAGGGTGTTAGTAGTAATATCGGATAGTAATACAAAGTTTATGATAAACTGTCCCACTTCGGAGTGAATTATGGTACCCAGTGCATGGTACCCAAGAAAATTAAGTCCCAGGCAGACTATGAAGAGCTACAAAAGGATTTCACAAAACTGGATGACTGGGCAACAAAATGACAGATGAAATTTAATGTTGATAAAAGCAAAGTAATGCATATTGGAAAACATAACCCTAACTACATATATACAATGATGGGGTCTAAATTAACTGTTACCACTCAGAAAGAGATCTTGGAGTCACTGAGGATAGTTTTCTGAAGTCATCCATTCAGTGTGCAGTGGCAGTCAAAAAAGCTAACAGAATGTTGGGAATCATCCAAAAACGGATAGATAAGAAGACAGAAAATATCATATTGCCTCTATATAAATCCATGGTATGCCCACACCTTGAATATTGCATGCAGATGTGGTCACTACATCTCAGAAAAGATATATTGGAATTAAAAAAGGTTCAGAAAAGGGCAACAAAAATGATTAGGGGTATAGAATGTCTTAAGTATAAGGAGAGATTAATAAGACTAGGACTTTTCAACTTGGAAAAGAGGTGACTAAGGGTGCACTTACAGTCCAATATTTATATCAGTTAGTGCAGTTTTCACTTCAACAAGAGTTATGCCTCAGTAAAGCTAGATTAAGGAGTCCAGGATTGGAGCCATACCTATTAAACTGCTACTTAGCAGCATTAGCTGCGGACAGCATTTGATTCGAGTGCCCTGCTCCTAATGCTGGCTCCATGGCCACTATTGACAACTGCGTTCTGCTGGAACAATGGAACAGCTATCACCCACAAGAGTCAGACCAGTGAGTTCTGAGGCAGAGCTGTTCTGGTCCTTGGCTCATGACTATGGAGCTGTGTCCTGGATCCCATCAGAATGAGCAAGGATGGACCTCAGTGCCTTCAGAACAGAATGCAAATCATGCTGATGGAACAGCTACAGAAGCAAAAATTACATTTGCTCAATCTTACTTTCCCTCAATAATCACACAATTAAACAAATACACAAAAAATTTCCCTCCCTGAGACTAGTGGTGGGTACAAAATAGGATCTTGTGTGTTTAGGATAAAATGTGCAAGGGACTGAAATATTTGTGTATGGTGATCAGAAGAAGGTTGGTACAGGTTGGGGAATTAGAAGATCTAGGTTTAATGCCAAGTTCTGCCCGAGACTTATATGTGACTTTGGTCAAGTCACTTAATGTCTCTGTGCCTTGGTTTTCCATCCATAAAATAGAGATAACAATCACACTTTACTCCCACACTTTATAGGTCTTATCTATGTAAATATTTTTGGTGCAGGGAATATATTGTATTGAGTACTTATATAACATTTTACGTGATGGGGCCCTGATCTTGGTTGGCACCTCTAAGCAGAACTGTAAAAATAATAATTTGATACATTTTTGAGGAGTGCAATATATAAAACAGCACTGCTTAGATAGATTGATATAGACAGAACTGAAGTGTAAAAAATGAATGGTGTCACTTTCTATGAGGACAAGAATGTACAGACATTGGAAAGTATATTTTAAGCCTGAGATTTTCCAAGGAACAAATTGATGTTAGGCACCAAACTTCCATTTGTACTCAGTGAGAATTAGCCACTTAACTGTCATTTGTGTCTTTGAAAATCTCCCTTTAAATTAATGCAGAAAAGGGATAGGTATTCAGCAATAACATAGCACACTTTAATTTCTGAACTATGCTTAGGGGCAATATCAACCTTGGGTTGTTACATTACACAAATAATTTTACTTTTGAGGTGCATATACCTTTGATGAAACACACTACCTAAAACGTTACTGAATAGTGACATAGAGTTCACATATAAAGTTCACAATCAGGAGAAGCTGTTTTAGGGTTACTTAAGCTAGTTGTCAACAAAATGCGTGCAGCTAAAACTCAGTTTCATATGCCTAGGTGAATCTGTTTGAATTAGTGAGGGTGTCAGGAAGGAATACCTAACTTTCACATCCTTCCTGCTAACTACTCTATTAGGACAGTGACGTTTATATTGCTTGATTGGAAGTTTATTTTATTTGTCCAGACGTGAAATAAAAATTGTACTTTTTGCTTGACTGTGCCTATAAAATGTCTGTATCTTGGTGTTGGTACCCAATAAAATAAAACAAACTGACTAACTTTTCACTGGTATCCAGTCAATACTCTGTAACCTGAAAAAGAGCTAGAAGTGCAGGATTATGAGGATTTTTTTAAACCTCTCTGTCTGTAAAGGGGCAAAAGGGAAAAATAGATGGGGGGGGATTAAGATCCTTGAATCTGATGTTCGGAGGTGTTGAGCATCCACAACTCCAGGTAAAATTAATAGAATCTATGAATACTGATAGATTTATATAGTCCAAGGCCAGAAGTCTGGTCTGGTATCCTATATAACACAGGCCACAGGACTTCTCCAAAACAATTCCTAGAGCAGATATGTTAGAAGAACATCTTGATTTAAAAATTTTCAGTGATGGAAAATCCACAAAAATCCTTGCTAAATTGTTCCAATGGTTAATTACTCTGACTGAGGGTGGGAAGACACCCTTATTTCCACTCTGAAGGTGCCTAGCCTCAACTTCCAGCCATTGAATCATGTTATACTTTTCTCTGCCAGATTGAAGAGCCCATTATTAAATATTTGTTCCCCAGGTACATAGTTATAGAGTGTGATCAAGTCACCCCTTAACCATCTTTGTTAAGCTAAATAGATTGAGCTCCTTGAGCTTATCACTTTCTTTAATCATTCTTTAATCATTCTCGTGACTCTTCTCTGGACCCTCTCCAATTTGTCAACATCCTTCTTAAATTGTGGACACCAGAACTAGACACAGAATTCCAGCAGTTGTCACACCAGTGCCAATACAGATGTAAAATAAGCTCTCTACTCCTATTTAAGATTCCCCTATTTATATATTCAGGATCACATTAGCCATTTTGGCCCGTGTCACATGGGGAGCTTCTTTTTAACTGATTATGAATCATGACACACACATCTTTTTTCAGTCAGGATAGTGTCCTCCATTATGTAAATATGACCTACATTTTTTTTGTTCCTAAATGTATACATTTACATTTAGCCATATTAAAGCACATTGTTTGTTTGCACTCAGTTTATCAAGCAGTCCAGATCACTCTGAATCAGTGATCTGCCCACTTCATTATTTACCATATTCCTCCACCCTTTTTGTGTCAACTGCAAAATTTATCAATGGTAATTTTGTGTTTTCTTCCAGGTCGTTATTAAAAAAGATTAAATAGTGTCAGGTCAAGAAGCAATCCCTGTGGGACCCCTCTAGAGAAACACCCACATGTTGATGATTCAATTTGATGTACAATTACATTTTGAGATCTATTGGTCAGCCAGCTTTTAATCCACTTAATGTGTACCACGTTAACTTCATATCTTTCTTAGTTTTTAATCAAAATACCAAGTGGTACCAAGTCAAACGCCTTACAGAAGTATATGTATATTGTATCAGAAATATCAAGTTAGTTTGACAGGATTTATTTTACATAAACCCATGCTGATTGGCATTAATTGTATTACCCTCCTTTACAAATCAGGGTTAAAGTCTCTTATGCTGGGCACCCAAAACAGTGAAAGACCCAACATCACTGGCCACTTTTGAAAATGTTGGTCCTAATTTCTGTAAGGTTGAGCTTTGTATTGATGGTACTCGTGACTTTACAGAAAGAGCTCAGCATCTCACAGGATTGGACTCTAAATCCAATCATTTAATCTGTAAAACTGGTGGAAAAATCTTATTAAAATAGACTTTCTGATTGCTTTGCTGCACCATTGATTCTAAGCATGGGCAGAACCATGGAATGTAGAAGGAAAAATGATTTTTTTCCCATTATTATTGTTATCCAATAACAGTAATAAGATGTTTGACACTTTGTGAACAAATAATAATACTTAACACGTCTATAGATCCTCCTATCAAAGGACAGCAAATCACTTTACAGCTGCTTATGAATTAGTGTCACAACACATGAAAGCATCATCTTTTTAGAGATCTGGAAGTTGAGGCACAGAAAGGTTTAGGCCACATGTTTCAAAAAACAGCCACTAAATAAGGGTTCCTTAATTTTTGTGCCTTATGAGAGCTAGTTAGGACATTGATGGTTGGACTAAGGTCCCTTCCAACCCTAATATTCTATGATTGTCAAGCACCCACAAGTCATGTGGAAAATCAGTCCAGACGTGTCTCAAGTTGGATGTCTAACATGAAGACAAAATTAATGACACATTTATGAAAAATTTAGCGTAATAGACCAGATCATATTCACAAAAAGTTTATGGCAAAGCATGGGGTAAAACCCAAATTGCTACAGTTCTAATTCTATGCTTTAACTACAAGACAATTCTTCCCTGTTAAAAAAACGTAGTCCCTGTCCTAAGACTTTCCCAGACTACTGTCCCACTTTCAGGAGTCTGATCTGTCTTGCATACCCCAAGTTTTACCTCACTTAAAAACTTCTTGCGTACAAAATCGGACATAACAATACAACACACAGCACAGAACAGTGTTAATGAAAAATTGCTTACTTTCTCATTTTGAGCATATAATTATAACATAAATCAATTGGAATATAAATACTGTACTTCCATTTCAGTGTGTAGTATATAGAGCAATACAAACAAGTCATTGTCTGTATGAAACTTTAGTTTGTACTGACTTCACTAGAGTTTTTTATGTAGCCTTTTGTAAAATGAGGCAAATATCTAAATGCATTGATGTACCCTCTGGAAGATGTCTGTATACCACCAGGGGTATCTGTACCCCTGATTGAGAACCTCTGTCCTAAGAAGTTAATAGTCTACCTCAGTCACTGAGAAGATGTGTCTGATACAAATGGTATGTGATAAGAAATGTGTAAATGTTTGAACTTCCCAAAACAGTTAGATGAAGGTTCAGGTCAGTTGCATTATTTGGCTCTTCCCTATTGATATATGATTAAAGACTCTTAATATGTTATTACACCTATTATAAATTCACCTTCCCTTCAGCTTTATCTTTGTCTCTCCCAAGACAGTTAAGCATATCAAGAAAAGAAGGTACCTTGGAGTGTCTAATATGGGAATTTCAGTCCAGATAATCACAATTCGCCAAGTAAATCCTTAACAACGTTGCAAAACAAAAGCATTGAGGAGGCATTAATTTGCAAAATGACAATTGCTGAGTACTTTTTAACACGTCAGTGGGAGTTTTTTCTACAAGTCTGCATTAAAGTTTCAAATTCATAGTAACTGCCAATCAGCTTTCAACTGTAGTGAGTAACATGATATGGATACAGTAAAAGCTGACTTCAACTTCATTGGAGAGATATTTGTTGAATAATTTAGTTAAATTTTATTTGTTGATATTCATGAATCTTCACAAGTGCTGGTTCTGGAAAGAATTTGTTGAAGAACTGCAGAGATACTTTGAGGGACTGATCTTCAAATATTTTCACAAATCTTGTTCTTACTAGACTTCTAGACCCATTGCAAAGGAGTTCTGGAAAATTACTGGAACTCTTGAATTCTTCCCTTGACCCTGGGGTTCTGCACAGTCTTCTTTCTTATTTTGAACCCAAAACAACAACAACAATAAAGGAGAAAAGAAAGGGGGTTAGATGAGAAAGGAACAGAAAGAATTTTTACATATCTGGGGTGAAATCACTGAAGTGATGACAAAACTCCCATTGATTTCAATGGAGTCAGGATTTCTCCTTGTTAACTATGGTGTTCTGGTCTCTGATGCACGTACTGGTTCAAAAGCATATCTGTTCTCATTCCTCTGAGGTCTAGAATATGGTTGATTTTTTTGTAAACACTCCTGGAATTTAGATACCAAAAAATCAAGGTTTTAGTAACAAATGGCATTGATTTCACATGCAATTTTATGCTATTAAATATAAATGGTAGATTTGTTAGGATAGATATTCAACATTACTTTAAATACCAATTGATTATTAAAGACATTTTCATTTCATTATCATTGAGTACTCATAACTCTTTTACTGTTAATCTTTTGCAATATGGTTAATCAGTTTAAATTAAGTTGCTATATATTCAATAACTGTGTTAATGTACTACAGGAGAAAGAGGAAATGTCTAGGAAAAGAGCAACATAAAATGATTAGATGCATTTGGGATGGGAAAGGAAGAAAAAGGTATTTTACAAAGTGATGCAGATTAGGGCTATTTAGTTTGGAAAAGTTAAGGATAAAAATGTACAGTGTATGAGATGCTTAGTTAATAGTACAGGAAAGACCATTTGAGCTCTCTCATTTACCCTTTTCCATAATACAAGAAAAGAAACACTTGAATAAATTTATAGGAGTATCATTTTTAAAAGGAAATTTATACAAAGAATAATCCACCTGTGGATTTCTCTGCCATGGGAAAATATTGAGGAAAATGGTTCAGTAAGATTCAGATAAGGATTAGACTTTTGTATGAATAACTGTGACATCTGGATTTACTATAGCTAGGATAAAAACTACAAAGACTATTTCAGTCCTAATTATTCTGGGCATAAACCAAACACCAGCTGGAGTGAGTGTGGGGGAAAAAATCCAAAAATGCTGTGATAATGCCCAAGTAGGTATATTGTGCAGCTATTTCATCTTTCTCTGATGCAGCCAACTTCCTCATTGTTGGAGCATAATACTGAAATAGAAAGACCACCATTTTTTTCTGATAATTACAATTTCTATGGGCCCAACTTGTTGCCTTCCTCTACACAAAACACCCATTGACTTCAACTAGAGTTCTGCATCTGTTATACATTTAGAAGATTGGACCCTTTGTTCTTTGCCAAATACACTGTTAATTTAGGCTAATCAATAAGACCTGATCCTGTGAGGTGCTCCTCTGAGATGTGACCATTAAAATTCTAACTCCTTCATCTCCTTTCAGGACCTCAGCCCTGTATCACAACTGATGCACAAATGGTGCTTTTGTAATAATCTGTTATTGCAGAGCAGTAAGTGCATGGATATGTTCCAGGTGTCCTTCACATCATTCAGTCACCTTTCTGTACCCTTGTCTTTACTCTACCTCAGTGTGCTAATCATTTATAACTACAGATCATGTTGTCATGATAGGAATGTTTATAAAGATGAACAACCTACAGACTCTGACAAGAAAGTCATATTTTATGTCTTATGTGAGCATAGCTGGACACTGCATCAAAAGCAAAATGTTGACTTATCAAAATAAATGTTATTAGCTAAAGCACTCTCTATTTAGAAGAAACCAGACATGCACAATCCACCTACTGGTCATCCAGTTTCATCCCATCTGCTTGGTGCAATGCATTTGGAATAATCTGATGTTTAAATGAAAACAATTCATAAGCGGTTTCAGTTAACTCAGACACTCTATACTAAGGACAAATGTTTTCATGCCACAAACTTCCAGTCTGGATGTAGATTTCAAATATTTCTGGTCTGTGGATTTGGGGTTTTGGTTTGACTCATTATGATGATATGGGCTTATTGTGAAATTCAGAATAGGATCTGGGTTTGAAACTGCAGATATCGCCACAGTTTAAGGATGGTTGGATTTGAGATTTTGGTTCAGACCCATCTTCTGGTAAAAGGTCCTTTTCTGGCAGCCAGGGGAACCTGTAGGGATTTTTAATAAAAAGGCAACAGTCTGATAGTGGAAAATTTCCATGAATAAGAATGTATTCATACCAATTGTTCAAATACATTGTTGTAAGTTACACCAGAATCCGATTCTGCAGGCTCATTGTACAGGAAAGTGAAGTGTGGCCCAACCAAAGTGAGTTTATATTTGGGGAAGAAAGTGTTCTTTTTCTCTTTGTTTTGGGAGATTTCTTAGCTGTTTGAGAGAGATATGATCTGTGTACAGAACACTTGTTTTCTCTAATGCTGTTTCTATAAGTTCCTAAATCATTAAAGTCCTGAGCTCCCGCAACTAGTGGGGATATAGTGGTATGTAGCGATAATGTGCCAAGGTTACAAAACTCAATGATTTAAATTCAAAGTTGTTAAGGATTTTTTTTTTAAACCCTTTGGTTGTTGTGGTAGTAGTTATAGGAGTTCTCCCTACCTCAGATTCATTTTGAACTTCAGGCTCAAATAAACTAGAAAAATGCAAAGCAAAATGGAGTTGAAACTGCTATATTTTTCTGGATTTGGGTCAAAAGTATATGAACTACCCCAAATCATGAATCCTTCCTTGGCATGTGAAACTTGGCTCAGGTTCCAGAAACCTACGGAGCATATTGAAAAACTAGGGCCAACGTTCAGTTTTGTAGGGGAAGTTTCTCACACAGCTCTACCCCAGGGTTCTGTTCCTTGCTTCAGTGTGGACTTTGGGCAAGTTAGTTAGGGTTATGGCTGGCCTATGCCAGCTGATTCAGTCATGCAGGACTTTGGCTAAGGGGCTGTTTAATTGTTATATAGACATTCAGGTTCAGGCTCTGGCTGCAGCCTGAGCTCTGGGACCCTCCCACCTCCCAGGGTCATAGAACCCAGGTTCCATCCAGAGACCAAATGTCTACACTGCAGTTAAACAGACCCTTAGCCCAAGTCCCATGAGCCCAAGTCTGCTGGCCCATACCAACTTTTTGTGTGTGTGTGGAAGGGGGAGGGGTTATTGCAATGTATACACATCTTTAGCTTCTTTACCTCAGTTTTCTCATATATAAGAAGGGAATAATAAATATTCCCTACTGTACTCCCCTACACTGTTCTGAATTGTAAGTCATGAACAATCATCAAGCACTTTGAATTCCTTGAATTGCATGATACATGTAAAGAATTATAACTGCAATGATTTTATAGTAAGAATTAGAGGTGTATGAATACTTCTATAAATATACTTTCACTTTTTTAAAAAAATGGCATGCACCCCATTTGTTTTCATTCCCCCCATCAATTTGTACAGATGAGATTTGCTGTCTTGAATGATTGCAGAAACCAAATTTCATGTTTACACATAGATTCATAGAATAATAGACAATTAGGGATGGAAGAGACCTTAGGAGGTCATCTAGTCCAACCACCTACTCAAAGCAGGACCAAGTCCAGCTAAATTATCCCAGCCAGAGCTTTGTCAAGCTGGACCTTAAAAACCAGTAAGGTTGAAGATTCCACCACCTCCCTTCGTAACCCATTCCAGTGCTTCACCACCCTTCCCAATATCCAACCTAGACCTCCCCCACTACAACTTTAGATCATTTCTCCTTGTTCTGTCACCTGCCACCACTAAGAACAGCCAATCTCCATTCTCTTTGGGACCTCTCTTCAGGTAGTTGAAGGCTGCTATCAAATTCTCCCTCACTCTTCTCTTCTGCAGACTAAACAAGCCCAGTTCCCTCAGCCTCTCTGTGTAGAGAGAGCTTTGTCAGTAGCATTGTGGAGAGAGGGGTCTGCTAGCCAGAGCAGCCACCAGGGAGGAGAAGTTAGACCCCCAGGAGCAGGTGACAAACAAATAAGAGACTGTTTGAGAACTAAGCTGGAAGGAAAGGGCAGGGGTGCCTCATGGGAAGACTGATGGGCAGCTCAGTATTGAACTGTTTGCTTTATGTTTATAAAATTTTGGTTAGGTTCCTCCAACCCTCTTCTTACCCCATGATGGAGATAGAACTAAATGGACAATTAGCTGGTGAGCTGCAGTGCACTTCAGCACCCATGTGAAGCAGAGATTTCTTCACCCCAGGGGGATGCGTGGGTCTGTTAGGACACCTGGAAAATCCATTAGAGGGTGCTGCTTCAGACAAGCTATTATAAACCCCGCCATGAGAAGTGCAGTTGAAACACAGAGCCCTTAAAAATTCAAATTATCCTATCCAAATAAGAAGACTATAAAATTTCTATTTACTATAATCTACTTGATAGACAATGCTTACCCAAGGGCTAACCAAGTGGGATGCTTTAAAAATAATTGTCACATATTCAAATAAGGATGACTGGGTTATTTTCCATCCTTTTAAAGAATATGCTCCATTTATTAACATTTACAGCAAGTGCCAGTGAAATTGCTACTAGAGAACCTACATTGTAAAGGAAAGTTCTGTGCTGAAAGTGAAGGGTTCAGGCTAGCCTTGATTGTGATCAATACTAATGTAAACCTAACAGAAAAATGTGATCTCAAACATCTCAAAAGTTTACCTAATGCATGACAAATGAACAGAAAGCTTGTTTCCCTAGTTCTACAAAAAGATTGTACCTCAGGCACAAAAGTTGGATGTAAAGATTAAATCCCATGCTGATTTCATGTGCACTGTATTTTATTTTGTATTATGTTCAGATAAAATGTGAACTGACCCCACACTTTCACCCAGATGTCAAACCAAACTGAACCCAAACGATCCATAATATAAAGTTTAGTTGAATGCTCCCCAGAAAACTCTGCACGCTCTTTTCATTTCTTTTCAAAGGACACGCCTCCTTTTGGGTCATAATCTTCCTGTAGATGCATGCGGGGAAATCACACACAGTTATGACTAGCAGCATTTCGCCCTTTGCTTTTTATGTTAGTAAGTTTACAATAAAAGCCATGGAACAGGTTACTTACAAAGTTCATCATAGTGCAGAATTTTCTATTTTTGTGAAGGAAGAGTCTGCTGAACTGTCCTATATCAGTCTCTTTCAGTGGTTCTCAACCTGTGGCCCAATCAGCACAGCTCTCTTGCCCATGTGACTGCCTCAGAGTCATACACATAGTATTGGATGCCACCCACAATGATAAATAGGTTGAGAACCACTGGTCTGTATGTTTCCTACAAGGGAGTGAATAATTCACAATGAATAATTTTCTACTGATCTTTTCCTCTTTTCCTGCTCATGAAACATCTCTGATCAGAATGATATTTCTTTAAATGTATATGTAATTTGAAAATTTTCAATTAACAATTTTTTTAACTGGTTAGATTGATGAAGAGTTCACCACACGTATACAGTGTGATCCAGACAGATACATTCATTTATAGTGTTGTACCTTGCACTGTGCAGTCCCATTGAAGCCAACAGGACTACTCATGGAGTGTGTGTGAGTGATGGTGGAAAACTCTTCCCTGTGTGACATTTGCTATGTGAGATGTTGATTATGTTTGGTCAAGTAAGTGATATGAATTACCACTGATATGATGGATAATTAAGGAAGCCCTCTAAGCACAGATATTCCATGGTCAGGGAAAGTGTGGGACCCTTACTGAATGGGGGAGGCGGCTTAGTGACAGATGATGTGGAAAAAGGTGAAGTACTCAATGCTTTTTTTGCCTCACCCTTCACAGACAAGGTCAGCTCCCAGACTACTGCCCTGGGCAGCGAAGTATGGGGAGGAGGTGAGCAACCCTCAGTGGTGAAAGAACAGGTTAAGGATTATTTAAAAAAGCTGGACATGCACAAGTCCTTGGAGCTGGATGCAATGCATCCGCGTGTGCTGGCTGATGTGATTGCAGAGCCATTGGCCACTATCTTTGAAATCTCATGGTGACTGTGGGAGGTCCTGGCCAACTGGAAAAAGGCAAATATAGAGCCCGTCTTTTAAAAAGAGGGGAAGTAGAATCATCAGTCCCCGTAAAAAATCATGGAGGAGATCCTCAAGGAATCCATTTTAAAGCACTTGGAGGAAAGGAAGGTGATCAAGAACAGTCAACATGGATTCACCAGGGGAAAGTCATGCCTGACCAACCTGATTGCTTTCTATGATGAGATGACTAGCTCTGTGGATATGAGGAATGCAGTGGACATGATATACGTTGATTTTAACAAAGCTTTTGATACAATCTCCCACAGTATTCTTGCCAGAAAGTTAAAAAAGTAGGGATTGGAAGAATGGACTAGAAGGTGGATAGAATGATGGCTAGATTGTCCCGCTCAGCGGGTAGTGATCACCATCTCAATGTCTAGTTGGCAGTCGGTATCAAGTGGACTGCCTCAGAGGTTGGTCCTAGAGATGGTTTTGTTCAATGTCTTCATTAATGATCTGAATGATGGGATTAATTGCACCCTCAGCAAGTTCGCAGATGACACTAAGCTGGGGGAGAGGTAGCTAATGCTGGAGGGTAGGGATAGGGTCCAGAGTGACCTAAAGAAATTGGACGATTGGGCCAAAAGAAATCTGATGAGGTTCAACAAGGACAAGTGCAGAATCCTGCACTTAGGATGCAAGAATCCCATGCATTGTTACATGCTTGGGACCGACTGGCTAAGTGGCAGTTCTGCAGAAAAGAACCTGGGAATTACAGCAGACGATAAGCTGGATATGAGTCAACAGGGTGGCCTTGTCGCTAAGAAGCCTAACAGCATATTAGACTAAATAAGTAGGAGCATTGCATCAGATTGAGGGAAGTGATCGAGGGAAATGCCCTCTATTTGGCACTGGTGAGGCTCCCCATTACAGAAAGGATGTGGACAATTTGGAGACAGTCCAGCGGAGGGCAATGGAAATGATAGGGGCACATGATTTATGAGGAGAGGCTAAGAGAACTGCAGTTATTTAGTCTGAAGAAGAGAAGAGTGAGGGGGGATTTGATAGCAGCCTTCAGCTACCTGAAGTGGGGTACCAAACAGGATGGAGCTCAGCTGTTCTCAGTCACGGCAAATGACAGAACAAGAAGCAATGGTCTCAAGTTACAGTGGGGGAGGTCTAGGTTACATATTAGGAAAACTATTTCACTAGAAGGGTGGTGAAGCACTGGAAGGGGTTAACGAGGGAGGTGGTGGAATCTTCATCCTTAGAGGTTTTGAAGGCCTGGCTTGAGAAAGCTCTGGCTGGGCTGATTTAGTTGGGGTTGGTCCTGCTTTGAGCAGGGGGTTGGACTAAATGACCTCCTGAGGCCTAAAATCCTTTAGCATCTAAATTTTCACTTTACAAGTTCCCTAGATGCATATATTTCTGCCACTGAGTATGTGGACAATGCCTGAGTGTAGGTGTCCAGGTGCCTATCTCTTGCTGAAGCCACAGCAGGATCCTGAAACCAGGTGAAGATAAGCTTTGCCCTGCCTATGTCACCTGTGGGGCTGAATGTATTAGCATGCCTAACTCAACATAAAATATCCATGGGGAGTTGGGGCCTTGGTAAATTACTTGACCTATTTGGTCCTTTGAATTATTACTTGAACTACTCTGAAATCATTGAATTGCCATCCTGACAGGAAGTGATTCTGGATGTGTCATATATATTTGATGATTATTTATTGTTTTTGATGGAGACCACAGTGTGTTAGGTGCCTTCCAGACACAATAAAAATGCATAGTCCCTTACTGTAAATGAGGAACTCACAATAACCCTACAATTTCTTTCACATCTGACTGCCATTGGGAGTGGTTATTAATTAATATTTTATTATTATATTGATGAGAACTTGTTTACATGGCACCCAAATCTAATGAGTTCTTTACAGACAAGCCTTGCAAAGAAGAACCTTATTCCAAAGATCTTGCAGGCTGTGACTACAATCTTGCAAAAACATAGGTATATATTTAGCTTTACTCACCAGAAACAATCTTATTGGGTAGTCAGATACTTAGATGTTAAAGTATTATATAGTTCAGCTGCAAAAGGACTCTGTGGTTTCTTTGAAAATCAGAAGCCTAGTTCCAAGAATTACAAGAATCCACTTTCCTTGCCATGCATATGGAAAGTTGTTTGCACCCTGAATAATGGAACAGGAGGCAAGGGTGGGTGTGAATGTGCAGGCATAGCATCCTACCATCACCTTTGGATGGTGATGAAAATTTCTCCCTATACATGTTCTTTCACACGCAGTAATTTAGAACATTCTTCCTAACCCAAACATATTGAGTCACAATGAAACTTCATTCTGAATGCTGATTACCGTTGACCTTTTCTGTTGCGTTCAGGAAGGTACACGTCTTCTACTTTATCTTGCAAAATTTTAATTAAAAAGGGTGCGGGGGAGAGTTTATTAAAATTTCACACATTTGAGGTTCCCAGTGCAGCAATTGTACAGTATGTCATCTTGGATGGATTTTGACTAAATTTGCTTTCACAAAATACCTACCAGACCTGTTTCTAGAGGCTGTTTTGCCATCTGCACTGTTAAAGCATCCCCATTAAGTGTGCCTGGGGTCTAATCTTTCACAATTGATTACAAATTGTCCATAACACACAGGCTGAAATAGAATTACCAGGAATTAATTTAAAAAATTTACATGTGCAAATTCATTAAATAGGAAACAAAAGGATATCTCTATTATAATCATTTTCATCTGGATTGGATGCTGATTAGGATGATAAACAGGCACCAGTAATAAAGCTCAGATGTTAATACTAACATTTGCCTTGCTGATGATTATGAAAGTTTTAATGTGTTTGTAGTGTAAACTTTGAAGCAGTTTTTCCTTTTCTCTTGTCTGCCTGGGAGAATCCCTCTGCAAAAGAGTCTATGCTCCACCAATACAATTACACGCTGTACATTCTTGTACTAATGAGAATTAACCATGCCAAAAATGTAACCACACACCAGACATCTGCTCTGTTCATTTTATTTTGTTCTTCTGTATCCCCTTAGCCCATTGAACTGTATCCCCTCTGCCCACTGAACAATCTTCCTCAGTTATACCTTTGGGAAAGGACAGAGATAAAGCAAGAAGCTGATAGGAATTATTGCCTAGTGCTGAGAACACAGAACTGAAAATCAGAATTTTGGGATTCAGTTCCTGGCTATATTGCTGACACTTTGTCTGTCTTTGGGCAAATCACCTACCTCCCTGTGTCTGCTTCTCTATCTGTAAAATGGGGATAATATTTAGCTGCCTCACTGATGCCTTGGTTGTACCTTTAAGACACAGCCCTGCACTGGAACTGGTGTGGAGTGTGACTTGCTGAGCCAATGGGAGCTATGGAATAGTTGGAAATGTCCAGGAGCCCCCAATGTTCAGGGAGGAGTGTGCTTGTTATTACACCATTTCAACACATGCAACTCTCTATACACTGTGCCCTTGGCCAGTATATGAGGGTCTTTCCTTGCCTCTTTGGGCATTCTTATGCCCCAAGCGTACACAGAAAGGGGTAGTCTCTTTGCTGCAATTATGGAGTTAAATATCACCCAATGTCATAGAATCATAGAAATGTAGTGCTGGGAGGGACCTTGAAAGGTCATCAAGTCCAGCTCCCTGCACTGAAGGAGGATTGCATATATCTAGACCAACCATATATGCAGTGTTGTTGTAGATGTGTCGGTCCCAGGATATTAGAGAGACAAGATGGGTGAGCTAAACATCTTTTATTGGACCAACTTCTGTTGGTGAGAGAGATAAGCTTACAAGGTACAAAAAGCTCTTCTACAGAGAAGAGAAACATGAGAAACATATTCAGCATGTCACAGCTAAATATAAGGTAGAACAAACTTTTTAGCTTAAGTAATTACAACATATGTGACCATTCCAGGTGAAGTTGCCCAGGAGCAGCCTGCCATGATTACTTGTCCCACCTTCAGTAGACATGGAGAACTGATCACTGTCCTCTTTATAACAAACTTTATCATATTTCAAAACTGTTATCCGGTCCCCCATTAGTCTTCTTTTCTCAAGACTAAACGTGGCCAGTTCTTTCTATCTTTCCTCACAAATCAGGTTTTCTGAACTTTTTAATATTTTTGTTGCTCTCCTCCCAACGCTTTCCAAATTGTCCCATTTTTCCTAAAATGTGGCACTCGGCTTTGGACATTACTTCACCTGAAGCCTCGCCACTGCTGAGTAGAGCACAACAATTATATCCCAGGTCTTACATATAATGCTTCTGTTAATACATCCCAGAATATTAGCCTTTTTTGCAACATATTCAATTTGTTATGCACTATAACCCCCAGATCCTTTTCAGCAGTACTACTGCCTAATCATTAGTCTCCATTTTGTAGTTCTGCATTTGTTTCTGTTTCTCTTCCTAAGTGTAGTATTTTCCACATCTTTTTACTGAATTTCATCTTATTGATTTCAGACCAATTCTCCAATTTGTCAAGGTTGATTATAATTCTAAACCTGTTCTTCAATGTTAGCAGCCCCTCCCAGCTTGGTGCCATCCACAAATTTTATAAGCATACTCTCCACTTCATTATCCAAGTCATTAATAAGAATATTGAATAGTATCAGAGCCAGGACAGACCCCTGTGGGACTGCACTAGAAACTTCCTCCCAGTTTGGCAGCAAATAATTGAAGTTCGCTCTTTGAGTATGGTCTTTCAGCAAGTTTTGCGCAACCTTATAGTTATTTCATCTAGACCACATTTCCCTAGTTTGCTAATGAGAATGTTATATGCGACTGTGTCAAAAATCTTACCAGAAATCAAGTTATATCATGTCTACTGCTTCTCCCCACCCCATCCATTAGGCCAGTAAATCTGTCATTTAAAGTGAAAAAATTGCAGTTGAAGCCAAAAAGACTGATTAAAATATTACAGGATAGTGATAATGGATATTTAAAATAATATGGATTGGAAATAAAAGTACAGTAATCCTGGCAGAAATAATAATATTTAACACCTATACAGCACTTTTCATCTGGTGTGTCTTGCCCACATCCGCAGGGTTTAGCTGATCGCCATATTTGGGGTCGGGAAGAAATTTTCCTTCAGGGAAGATTGGCAGAGGCCCTGGAGGTTTTTTGCCTTCCTCTGCAGCATGTGGCACGGGTCACTTGCTGGAGGATTTGCTGCACCTTGAGGTCTTTAAATCACGATTTGAGGACTTCAGTAACTTAGACATAGGTTAGAGGTTCGTTACAGAAGTGGGTGGGTGAGATTCTGTGGCCTGAATTATGCAGGAGGTCTGACAGGATAACCATAATGGTCCCTTCTGACCTTAAGTCTATGAATTTATGAATCTTCAACATGCTTAACAAACTTAAAGCCATTAATCCTCACAACCCCATTGTTAGGTAATTAAATATTATCCCCATTTTACACATGAGACAAATGTTATAGACAAGTTATAACTCAGGCGTTCTAGGCTCTCAGTCCAGTGCTCCTGGCTGTTGACTATATCCCTATTTCACACCACCTCTTCCTGACAGCCCTAGATCATCTCTAATGGATGCTAGCTAGTGTAAATGCCAAGTTTCAGACAAAGGCTTGTGGGTCATTTTGGAACTTGTTAAATGTCCAAGCCTATGACTGAGCAAGCCTCATGTGAGTAGAAGGGCACTGAAAACCACAAGTTAGCATACTGCTGTTAGATGGACCACTGCCTGCAAAATGTCATGCTCATCCCCTAGTAAGTAGCTAACATATACATGGTATGGACTAAAGAAAGAATGAGGTTGCTGGCTTGGAAGTTTTATGACAGTCTCACCTAAACAGGTCTGTATTTCAAATCTCATAAAGTGTAGGACTTTCTGTCATGGGCTAGACCAAATGCCAAGTCAGGTCACTTTGGAACTTCTGATGAAGATCTGGATTTTTGAACCCTCCCCGGGTTCAATAGTATTCGAGTCTGGGCTCATCCCTGTTAACAAAGAACAGGAAAAGTGAAAGAGGGAGGAGGCAGAGGGAGAAGAGATGATGAAAGCCGATCAAAGAAAATGGGGGGGAGGGACAGCTGAATAGAATTTTCCCAGACTAAGATGAACTTTAAGGCATGCTCACAATGAAATTATTTTATAGATATGTATATATAAAAAATGATTCCATGTAGATTTGCCTCTAAGGGCAAAAGAAATAAGCAGTCTCTTGGGATCTGAGGGTGGTAGTCATGCTTGGAAGTGGCCATCCCAGCACTAGCATATGGAGCAGTATTCTATATTTTGGTGGGGTACATAAAATGTGCTCCATCTTTCTGAATGTTTTGACAGCTAAATGTCTCAAGTTCCACTGCTTCAGTCATGAAGACACAGTCCCAATCAGAAGGTGTTTTAAGCCTAAAGTAACAGACTAGAAATTTGTGCTGCCCATGTGATATGCAGTGGGGTGAAGATACAGAGAATTCCCAGTCCTAATCTGGTTCCCAGTGCATGAGGAAGGCAGAATATAGACTCAGTGCTCCCTTAATGGCTAGACCATTGGACCAGCTAACATGTTCACGACTAAAGTTTTCCTAATGCTCAAGTGAGCCAGGCCAACTTCTCTCCACCTCCTTGCTAGCACACAGAAGCATGCTGTATTGGGAGTTTGAAGGGTTAGGTTAGTGCACAATAATTGTCTGCAGCTGGTGTAGAGTGCGGTGATCAGCATGCACCCTCATCCCTCATGCTTCTGAGTCATTGCACTGCCTGGATGCTACTTTCCCTGCCCTCAGAACCAGTGAACACCACAGAATGGCAATATCAAGAAGAAACAAGACATAAACCGCTCAAATGGCATGCAACAAACTCTCTCAGCAATGGGGAAATGACTCAGTAGGGAAATGACACAAAGAGAGATTTCAACACACAACTCTTTAGACAGCTGCAGACAGATATCTATTCATTCAGAAACATTAGGTGTGTCAGCTCTCCCCCTGTGATCTGGAATCCAAACTAAACAGCAGCTTCTTGTAATGTTACCAAATAAGGTAATACAGTGAAGAAGTCCAAATAAACAGATGTGTCATGCAGCCACCGTTTTTTCAACAGCCTCTGAGGGAGACTACTCAATACCAAACACTCTTTGAGATCATTTTGAGAGGGAGATTACTTAATACCAAACACTCTTTGAGATCATTTTGCTCTAACAGTTAATTGGGTAGAGCAAGAAGTCTGTTCAGTCGGAATACCCCCAATGGGCCAGGCAGGCTACCCTGCTACATACCCTCTTTAAAATGTATCTAGTTTCATCCTGCAGAATTTCAGTTTAGAAGGCAAAAAGGACATACATATTCCAAACTGTACACAGCAATGAGCTCACAGCCCATCTGAAAAGGATGGGGGGAATCAGGAAGGTGCAATTCTGGGGTAGGAGTGGAGTATGAACAAATGTTGAAGATAAGTGGCCTCTTTGGATGTACTGACACCAGATATCTGCTGGGGAAGGAACGTGCCTCTGAAGAGGTTTGTGTCCCCCTATTTTAATCAATATGCAGAATGCCAATAGGAGAAAAAGTAAAACCAGGCAGAGAGAACCGAACAAGGAGGCGCCACAACATGCTGATTCACACTTTAAAAAAAAGTTCTTAGAGACTCTGGTAAATCAATCTGCAGCCACAGGGATTTGCTGTGAGTTCTGCTGAAGGACGGGAGATGAAGTCTTGTTTTGAGGCTGCAGCCTGGACAAGCTTCGAAGCCAGCCCTTCCTTGGGGCTGTTGAAAACCTTCTAATTCTGGCTTCTACCTGCTTGAACACATCACAATTCACGTATATGCTGGAGTCTATCTTTAGCTTCTCCACAGTGGGATATTTTAGGGAATGGCAGATTAAGACAAGGCAGTACAGTTTTTAATACTGCCTGTATCACTAGCAACTAGCTCTCAGAATTGACAAGAACATAAAGAAAGTGGTTGTTGCTTTGCTGTGTTTGTGATTAATTGGCTTTTGCTAAGGGATGAGGGAAGAATGTTTCCAGCTACACAATAGAGATGCTCTTCTCTATAAAATTTCATTGTGCCGTGTCAGAATACTTTAGCATTTGTTTGAGCAAGAGGATCTAAGCTTCATCATAAAAAAAACACAGAAAAAGATGGTTTGAGTGATGTAAATGTGCTGTACTTAATATTGCTACTGCACGCAGAGTCAAAGTACAGCTGGTGCAGAAATGCCTGTGTGAAACAAAGATAGGCTAAAGAGACTGCTTTCAGATCTGGATTAGTTTTACATTAGGGTTCAAAGCAGAAGGCAAGGATTTGGGTTTAGATTCAATGGCTATAACATTTAAAAGACATTCTTAGGCCATTTTGGCCCTAAAACATTAATGTTTTGTGATCTCAGCTTTCCTCTAAGATTTCTGCTGTTCTGGGGCACAGCCACCACTGAAGTAAAGCATTAATCTGTTTTGTCTCTGACCTGAAATTTGAACCATTTGGGATGTGTTTGAATTCAGCCTGGAAAACTTGAACTTCTGTGGTTCAGACCTGAAGATCTAGTAATTATTATTATTATTTATTATCACTGGGTTGAATCACTCATATGCATCCCTCTTTACCTCTGAGTAGAGGAGACTCTTAATGCATGGTTGTCCCAACCTTTGATATGGAAGCAGGACCTGCCTGCCCTTTTAACCTGGATTTGGCAGAGCACGTCCATGCATCTGGGATCCATACTTCAGGAGAAGTGTGAGGAGATTGGGTGGGTCAAAGGGAAGTGGCTAGGCTAGGGGAGGAGTCAGCGAGCTGTGTTCAGGGGTTACAGGGACCCATAAGTGCAAAATCGTCAATGGAGTTTAGTTGGTGGCTGGTGCTAGAAATGAGAAGATTTGGAGGCACTTTTTTCTGAGTAATTCCACCCATATCCATGTTAGTAACCCTATTGATTAAGTGGAGATGACCACTGTGGTCTATTTAGGCCAAACTCTTATCTCATTTACACTGCTGCTGCAAATCCAAAGTGACTCAATTGATTTACACCAGTGTAAATCTGGAATACCCTAAAAAGAGAGATCTGAGCCTGGTATAATATTGTCTTTCTTTTTCAAACTTCCAAGAGGAAAAACAATTTACCTTTTAGGAATCTATATCTCATAAACTTTCTCATGTCATGACGAAGGCGATTTTTTGTGAAGTTTGAAGATAACCCATTCATCTGCTTTTGAGCTGTCAGGGAGTGGACAAATTATGTTTTATGCTCTGACAACATTTTCACAGCATAGCGTGCTTAGATAACTCAAAGACAGCTTTGATTTAAATAAGGTCTTTGTCCATAATAAGAAGAGTGCTTTACCTTGTCTGAAGAAATAATGGATGTGTGCCCATTTGAAAATCAGATACTAATTGTGTACAGTACAATGTTCTCCTGATTTATTTAAACATGTACCACAAAGTGGATTACTCTCACAGGGCACCCAGGGTTTATAATTCAGAGGAGCAATCAAAATTTCCATACTGATCTTAACTTTTTCTGAACTATCCAAACCTCGTGAGCGCTCAGTAATCTTGCACGAAGCAAGCTTACCTATCTGACTACCTTTACCTCCTACTTCCATTCAAGTTAAAAAAGAAGCACGTGCATCATAACTAAGGAGAAAAAATGGACTTAATAGAGGGGTAACTGGGTGAAATTATATGGCCTCTGTTTTACAGGAAGACAGACTAGATGATGCAAGAGCTCCCTTCTCACTTTAAGATCTATGAATCTTGAGATGTACTGAACGTATTCACTATCACAAGTTCCATCAGAATGAGCTTAATGTTTATAACTAAGTGGACATAGCTGTACACATGATGTGCAGATGCAGTTATCATCACTGAGGACATGATCTGGGAAACTTCATATGCAAATTGTCCCCCAGCTAAAGAGGAACAGGAATGATACTTGTGGAAGTTGATGGAACTTTTGAAAAAAAATGTGCATTTGGAACAGCCAACATTGTCCTAATAGATGATGCATCATCTCTATCAGTGAGAGCACTGAGGGTAGAAAATCAGGGTTTGACTCCAATTCTTTGGTTACCATATGCATATTTTAGAGCTCAACCTTCATGAATAAGAAATCTTGTGTATGATTTAAACATCATAAGTTTTTACAGGTCACTCCAAGCAGTACTGGGACCTTAAGAAAAAGCAACATGTTGTGTCTTCTGTTTCTGCAATTGTAGGGCACAAGGATTCAGCTAGTGCTGTCTTTGGGTCCTGGGTAGTTTTCCTCCCCTGGGCAGTACTGTGTAATTGTCATGTGCATCATGTGTGTTTCATGTTTTACATATATATGGCAGATATATTTAAAACAAACCAACAACACTTTTTTTTCCAACCCCTGCCTATAACCCACGCTGACAGAACTGTCTGAACTGTGTGTTTTGTCACTTGTTGGCTTGACTAGCAACCATTCCTCCTCTGAGAATGAAGATTTTTTTTTTCATTCTGGCAATAGTGGTTATTATTTAGGGAAGCAGAGCAGGACTCTGGAGATCTGGAATACATGTAACAGGAGACCTATTTTATCATCTTGTGAAACACTACAACATAAATTATCTAGTTATGTATAATGACATATTGATTAGTGTCACTTCAATTAACATAACTGGATATTCTCTAGAAACAGCATTTTTTATTGTGTTAATCATTTTTGAATCCATATTTGATGGGTTTAGACCTGTTTTTAGATGTATTAGATCTTAGAAAATGGTGGCACTCTGCCTAGCCATATGGAGTTTTGTTTTCTGTTTTAGCAAGAACACTTCCCAGAAATTTAGGTTAAATTTCCAAGTTCTGGACCACTTTATTTGAATCAGTGGAATATTAAAGTTAAAACCAAACAAATGGAGCCAGTGGATATAGCATCATGTTATCTCTTCTGTTCCTACAATTGTAGGGGACAGGGATTCAGATGGTTCTGTCTTTGGGTCCTGGTTAGTTTTCTTCCCCTGGGTAGCACTGCGTAAGTTTCAAGTGCATCATATGTGTTTCATGTTTTGCATTTGAGAGGATATACTTAATTTTCCTGTAATGAAGGAGGTGTTTCATATTTTTACATATTCCCTTCTTAGAGTCTGGATGAAGAGAAAAGAAGTATACTAAAGAAACTCTGCAGGGCTTCTCTCATGGTCACACCTGCATGTGCTCCATGCTCCCCTCCAGGTCTACCAGGGATTCATATAGCGAGTAAGGCTTGGAAACCCTTCAGACTCTTAAGTTCAGTGGGGAAACCAGACTCTTCACAGGTCCTTGGACAGAAGACTAGGAGGACTGGTTGTTCCAGGGTAAACATTCACCTCCTCATGGCAAAGAGCCATACTGTCATTGTCTGTCCCTGCTTTTCCCCTCTTTGCATCCCCAGCAGAAGGTGCACAAGAGAGTTAACGCTCGTCCAACTAGCACAAACTGTTTGTAAATTTACACTAGGAAATCTACTAGTAACTCAGTGAAATGTTCAATGTACATGCACTAACTGTTCCCTGGATCTTTCTCCTTCTTGCCCTAACATGTCTCTGCATCCCTGAGCTGTAAATCATAATAGGTTGCCTGGGGGATAAAAGGGAAGGGAAACTCCCGTGATATCTAAAAAGTCCCACATTCTCCCATTAGCTACATCCATACATCTGGAGGACATTATCAACTTTATTTTGCTTAATCTGATATATATATCAGATTATATATATATGTATGTATGTGTGTATATATATATATGTATGTATCTCTTGTCTCGTCCATGCAGTGCATGCACGTAACAGCAGTGCATGAACGCCTAGCAGCACAGATGAACCAGCTGCTAGCAGCAGGCTCCCACCCAAACTGGCTAACACAAGGAAGGACAGTGCTGATCATGAAAGCCCCCTGCAAGGGGACAGAACCGGCCAACTACCGGCCAATAACCTGCCTCCCCACAAC
>NC_133772.1:117942510-117968752 GCF_003597395.2 Chelonoidis abingdonii | reverse complement strand
TAATCTAAAGCAAACCTTCCTCCCTTGGCAGGGAATAAGGCCCCCTGCTAACACTCTTATGCTGCCCTCTGGCCATGCTGTATCACAATATATATATATCTATATATATATATATATCTATATAGATAGATAGATATATAGATATATATATAGTTAAATAGATAGACAGATATCTATATCTGTATCTGTATCTATATTTCTGTTTATATGATCTTTATAAGGATCTTTTCAGCACGGAAGGTGCACGGGCTATACAAGGGAGAGAACAAAACACAATACACACACACTGTTGTCAATTGTATAAAATAAAAATGGAAAAATAGTTATGGGAATCTTAGCTGTTCACTTTAACTGTAGTAGCCACAAACAGAGAGAAATGTGATTTTTCCTTTTAAGGCAGTAAGGGACTGTGCACACATATTCTTCAAGGCAGTATTTGGCCCTAATTCTTGATACTACAGACAAAAACAGAATAATTTGTGTATTAGCCTCTGGCCTTCTGGACATAAATATGCAAGAAATTATCAGGAAGTTCAAAGCTTTTGCTCTGGATATGTTCTTGGGTGGCTGGTGCTGCGAATTATATATAGGGGAAAAGCATATGTTCCGGATTTATTTCATTAGAGTAGAATGATTTTTTTTACTGAGGCTCTTTCATATTCACAGAAGTATTTTAAGAATAGAAATAGAAAAAAGCATATAAGCAAGTAGATTAAACTTTGTTACTACACTGGTCAAAATAAATAGATAATGATTTCTCAGTTTGTGGCACATATGAAATTGTCTCACACAGTGAGAGCTAAACTATAAGGAAACATCTAAAAATATATCTTTATTTTGCCATATTTCAGAGAACAGACTGCTGTGACTCTTATTTTTATTTTTTTTAAAGACATGATCTTCAACTCATATAAACAGTCACTGATAGTAATAGAGCTATGTCAGTTTACATCGGCTGAAGATCTGGAACTTTTTAAGATCTCAGATCAGTAAGAAAACCATTCATGTAAGCATCCCTATTCAGGAAAGCACTTACGCACAAATTCAGTTCACATTGAAGTCAATAACACATAAGGACTTGCTGAATTGGCAGTTGTAATTGTGACAAAGTTCCTCCTTTACCTTGGTGGGTCCTACGCTTATCGGCAGATTTGCTCACCTCAGTGATCTTCTCCTCTGATGGAACCCACAGTCTGGGTCAACTCCTCCTGTGTCTGATCAGTAGTTGCAAGGTCTGGGGGGAACCCGGGCCCGCCCTTTACTCCGGGTTCCAGCCCAGGGCCCTGTGGATCGCAGCTGTCTATAGTGCCTCCTGTAACAGCTGCATGACAGCTACAGCTCCCTGAACTACTTCCCCATGGCCTCCTCCAAACACCTTCTTTATCCTCACCACAGGACCTTCCTCCTGCTGTCTGATAATAATTCCTCAATCCTCCAGTAGCACACCCTCTCAGTCTCAGCTCCTTGTACCTCTTGCTCCCAGCTCCTCACACACACTTCCTCTCCTCTGGCTCCTCCCCCCTGATTGGAGTGAGCTCCTTTTTAAACCCAGGTGCCCTGATTAGCCTGCCTTGATTGGCTGCAGGTGTTCTAATCAATGTAGCTATCTCCACTGCCTTCTAGAAAGATCTTAATTGGCCCCAAGTGCCTTGATTAATCTGGCGCAACTGCCATTTGGTTACCATGGTACTAGGGATTTGTTTAGCCTGGGGCTAACATACCTGTTTCTCAGTACTTTACTGTAGCCATCTGACCTTGCCCCATCACATAATGTATTATATTTTTTAAACAAAATATGAACAAAGGTAACAAGTTAAATTGTTAATTATTGTAACCCCCAAAGTGCTAAATTTGTGATTATGCATTTTCACAGCAAAAGTTGAGGAAAGCATAGAGAGCTAAATTAAAGTAAATAATTGGCTAATGTATATGGGTCACCACTGCCTTGTACACTACAGGAAATAATCATTGTGGATCAATATGTGGATCTACAAGGAGTTGTTCAATGGGGCTTCTCATAGGTTGGACTCCCCAAAGAGCCCTACTGAAGTCCAAGGGGCTGGGGCTGTCCATGTGGAGTTCTCTGCAGGATCAGGACCTATACTGATAACAGCTAATGTAGAGTGTCCTTTAAATGGAATAATAGGGACATGTGGCTTTACAACAGTAAACAATTCTATTATTTATTAGCATTTTTATACAGCACCCTGAACCATGGTGCCAACATTTTACCATGGAAAATTATGATTTTTCAGACTACCTGTCCCAGGATTCACCGCAGTCTTGCCTCTGAGTGAGGGGAGGTTTTATATCATGAGAGTCCCTGATCATGGTGTATCATGGGAGATGTAGTACGTTTGGGGATCCCAACCCATAGAGGAGAATTGGAATACAAAGGAACCAACTAAAACTCCCAAGAGGCACTGCAGCAACCTATCCAAATGGAAGTATTTTGTTTTTAGCTGAAGTATTTCTAGTTTGGGATGTTTGGTTCTACAATGAAAAGTCAAAATTTTCCACAGACAATTGACATTTTTCAAGGGAAAAATCATTTGGGAAAACACATATTTCTATTGAAAGACAATTTTGACAGAAATGTTTCAACCAGTCCTATTCTATCCCAGCTCTTGCTGTGAAGTTCTGAGTGGTCTTTGTGAGCAGCAAAGTGTGACAGCTATGAAGTCGTAGGTAACTAGTTTATTACAATAGCAAGGATGAGTGCCTTCCTCTGCTTTCCATGCTAGTGATGTGGTCAAAGCACTACACACAACCCTGAACTCACCTCTTTTCAGGCATGTATGAAAGACCTTTTTATTTTGAATTACTTTGCTATAAGCTAAAGTTATTTGTCACTCAGATCTTCACTCGTACCATCTGATGATCTTATATCACTTTATTAATCTTGCCATTCACCTTCAAATCTTTAAACAAGTAGCAATGACTTACATACATTAAAAATATGTACAGTTATCTACCATAGAATAAAAAATGATTACTGTAGCATGTGAAATAAACAAGTAAGTACTTGTGTGACA
Organism: Chelonoidis abingdonii; assembly: GCF_003597395.2. Classification (NCBI taxonomy): domain Eukaryota; kingdom Metazoa; phylum Chordata; order Testudines; family Testudinidae; genus Chelonoidis; species Chelonoidis abingdonii. The sequence goes on along the minus strand of NC_133772.1, from coordinate 117,965,717 downwards.
TAACAACCCCAGACCTTGCTGGAATCTGGTGTCTGAGATTACGAGTGGTTTATTTTTCATGCCTCTCTCTTCTTACTAGTGTATATTCCAGTTACAGAGCTTGATATTAAATTGCACACAGTTTTAAACACATAGCTCTGTGGGCTGTAATGTTCTCCCACCACATTGCACATGATGCAGTAAACACCATACATGTGGAACTCATTTCACGTATATTTCAGTTGCTGATCTGTGGTTACTGTCATTCGTTCAAGATAACAAACACAAAATTATGGAGAGCAATGTGGTGCAAAGTAGCCTGGGAGTTTTCCGCAGAGCACATCTTTTATATTTGCAGTTGTAATCCAGCTCACAGGAATGCCTTTCATATATAAAAAAAGAGGTTATTATTCTATCAATATACAATCTGTTAATAACAAACATCAGGAGAGAACAATTCATTTGGCCTGACAGCTTTGTTGAACAGGCTTAGAAACTGTTGTGAGCAGTGGCATACACTAAGAAAAATGTTATTTATTTTGGAAAACAGGGTGTGTTTTCCTTTCTGGAATGGGGAATTGTTTTTAGCCAAAACATAGCAAATTTCCCAAATTATTAATTTACCTAGATTCAATTAAAGGTTGGCCTTCTTATTTCTACCTGAAATGCGATGGCAAAATTTGTGTCATTTGGGCACCTTTGTATCTGATTTATGTGCACAATATTTGAATGATCTCAGTTATGCTCACATATATTTCTCCTGAAACATTGTGCGTACAAAATTGAGGCAGAGTTAAGGCCCAGATGAAAATCTGGCCTTTTAAATTCTACTTTTGCCTTCTGTGTGGTGTTTTTTTGCCACCTGAATGCCTCATTTCACACAATCCTTTGCCTCTCATGAATTCTGTGGCCCCACCCTGCCCACTTTCTTAACTGCTAAGGCTAGTCCTAGGTTCCTTTATTTGGAATGAGAATTTCAGGAGGTTTACACTCCTATGCCCTGAGGGCTCACAACCCAGCTTCTGCTGACATAAATAAATCCTCAACCTGGATATGTGTGTTTACTATAACCCACAATCTTTTGGCCCTGTTGAATTTCCTTATATTGGACAGCCTCTTTCTTACCATTTACTGTTCTGTTTATCTCTAATAAAATAAAATTAGTAACATAAAGAAAAAAGGGTGTGTTTGTGTTTTATTCACATGCCTGAGTGACATCAGTCATACTGACATAATTGGTAGTGTAAGCATAGCCTTAATTGACAAAGAATAGGAGGAGGAAAAGGGGGCTAAGTGAAGTGATTTACCCCTGTCGATACAATGGGTCAATAGCAGAGATGGGACTAGAGCCTATCGCACCTGAATTACTGCCTACTGCCTTAACCACTGGACCATGTTGCCTTAAAAGGTCATGAGATAAATATCTAATGTGAAAACTGTAATGACTTAAAACTTCCATGGTTGTGCATGTGTTTGATGAGAATAGGAACCACATTTTTGTTTTAAAATCTGTCTATCCTCCTCCAGCGCTTGTGAATGAGTTCTTATAGTTGTGCCATAAATACGTCCTCCCCACCTATTATTTTATTAGAGTGACTAACTCATACAATGAGTCCTGGGTGAATAGGAGCCTAGCAAACTTCATTATGTTTTCACTAGTACATTGTAAAATACATAATAGGTTCCTGTCCGTGTTCTTTATGCTTTCAAATTCGATGTAATATTTTCAAAGAAGTTATGTGAAAAATTGAGGGAGGATCAGATATAACAAGCTCAGTGTTCCATTTAGGAAATATATGCCAGTGTCCTGAGGCAATAGGGGAGTTCAACAACACAATTAAAGCTGTATTGATCTGTTACGGTCATTACAATGTAGACAGACTGACTATAAGTTATTTTCATTACAAACATTTACCCGCACCTCATTATTATTTTTTTTTAACTGAACTGAGTGCTGGTGAAAGATGCTGGGGGTGGCAGGCTAAAGTCCTCTGTTTATCCAAAAGACAAGTACAGCAGAGGCTGCCAACAATCTAAGTTTCCCCAAACTGCCTCATGAATGTTGCTTGAACCATTAGCTGAAAGGGATAGGGATAAGAGATTAGTGCTTCATAGCTGAGACTGAGACATAGCATTTCCGTTGTAGGGCTGACTTGGTGATGTCTGCTGCAAACCAGAGAGACAATAGCACAATTTCACAAAAAGGTCACTGCAGAGTCATTAGATATAGTAACAAATTTCATTACTATTGGATCTGAATCAGTTTTGAATCAGTCATCCAGAGGTGAGACACTCTATCCCAATGGCAATTCTCTATCAGATTTCCATCTCCAGTATTACCAATTTACAAATATTACGCACACACATGCACTATGGTCCACATTTTCACCAAGACTCCGTTGATTCTTCCATAGAACTAGTGGGTGAATCTAGGTGTGTGGGTGAAGACCATTTCCATAGTCAAATTGGTGAATCACACACCTACCTCCCCAATGTGCATGGCTAAACTGTGGTGAGGGTAGGGAGTCATCAAATGCAAACAGCTGTGCCTGCACATTTTGTGCATGCATATGGGCAGGTCCACTGAAAATAATGGTATTTATTCAGATGCTCAGGTAATTAGGAAGAATATAGGAGGCATTTCTCCTACTCTGAGAAAACCACTACCACCAAACCCACCCATATATATATTTGTCTTCTTGTTAAGTAATCTGTTTGGTGGCTTTCTGCAATGGCTCTCTGTGACATTTCTGTGGAAATTAGGGTGTTGATTCAAATGCAAAAAGAAAAAGAGAAAACAGCCCTTCTTACAAGTTCACATGGAGGCAGATGGGTGGGGTTCAGCTCAGACATCCCACATTAGTCCAAAATCAAATGTGCTTTCAAAGGAAAACTCCCTTTTTTACTGAGCCCACTGTGATTATACTATAGATTTTCATTTGGATTTGATCCCAGGCCTTACTTGCTGAGGCATCTGCAGCAAACATTTCTGCTGCTCGCTGACATGTTAGCACTGTGGAGAATTGCCAGATCATACACTCCCACGCTTATGCTTAAGTCTTTGTATTACAAACTAACTTCTCCTTTTAAATGCTATATAAATGGAAAGCTCTGATTCTGACAAAGCTCTGAACAGAAGGGTCTGCAAAGGTTGGAAAAAAACAATTTAGAAAGTCACTCAGAGATATGGTTTTGGATCAGGAAGACTAGAATTAGTGGCACTTGAATCAAGAGGCTACATGGGGCACAAAAGTGGAAGAGGCACTCAGATAAAGTTGGCAAGCCTTTCCATACTTATGGAATGCTTTGTTTTCAAAGTACTCTAAAGACATGAGCTAATCTTCACAACACCGCTGCGGGATGGATCTCCATTGTATAGATGGGCAACTTGAGACCCTGGGAGATTAAATGATTTCTCCAAAGCCACACAGTGACTCAAGCAAAGTTAGGATTATAAAACAGTTCTCAGATCCTACTGTGCTACACCACATTGCATCTTCAGACACTTATTTTCATTCTATTAAACAGAGTCAGAAAAAGTAGTGGAGAAAAAAATCTTCAGAATGGATAGCATTTCCAGATAATTATTCATATTAGGGAGAGGCAGGCAGCTGCATGCACAAGCACAGAGACACAGCCCAACACTCACTATATTAAAATGTTTTGGAGCTGAATAACATTTTATGTTTCTCCACTGTCTTTCATCCAAAAACCCAAAGTGTCACGTATACTTGCAGTATCACTGAAGTACAGAGACCTCGGGGAGGCGAGCACGGACTGGTAATTAACTGGAACCCCGTACCCTGAACACCAGAGGGGAAGGTGGATATTTTATTCAAAGACAACTAGGACAAATATCCTACATTTACAAAAAGTGTAATTGTGCCAAAGGATCTTTAAAACACAAAGAAGGTCCAGTTGGTTCTTCCTAAGCATTAAAGTCTCATCAGGAAATTGCATGGTGCTCAAGTCATATGCCTTAGCATGGCTGGGATTTGAACAGAGGGTTCCAGGGACTGTAGATTTAAACCTAGTGTTTAATCCACCAAGTGTATGTCTACATTTCACTTAGGGCTTGGCTACACTTCCAAATTACAGTGCAGTAAAGGAGCCCTGGGTGCCCTGGCTCACTCCCAATCCACAGTGGCAAGGCACGTAGAGTGCTCTGACTCCGCAGCTACCGTGCTGCTGGTACTCCACCTCGGTGAGAGGAATAACTTTTGCTGCGCCCTGCTGGAGCACCTCGGTGCCAGTGTGAATGAGGTGTTGAGTTACTGCGCTGTGATCAGCCTGCAGAAATGTCCCATAATCCCCTTAAGTCAAGTGGCCACTCTTGTAGTTGTTTTGAATCACTGTAGGAATGCAGATATACCATTTGAAATCTCTGTTTCTGGCAGCCGGGAATGCTGTGTGTGAGAGAGAGAGGTGGGGGGAGGGAGAGGTCTGCTTCTGTCTGAACTTACTAGACAGCATGCTGGCATGCTCTCAGCCCCCCAAATCCACTCTCTCTCCCCCCACATACACACAACACACTCCCTGTCATGGCTGGCTTTAAGAACTGCGAGGCCCAATACAAATACCCGGCGGCGGTCTGGTTCTTCGGCAGCTCTTCAGCTGCGGGTCCTTCACTCACTCTGGGTCTTCTGTGGCACTGAAGGACCCGCTGCCAAAATACTCCCGAATACCCAGAGTGAGTGAAGGACTCGCCGCCGAAGTGCAGCCGAAGACCCGGACTGCCGCCGGGTGAGTAAAAATTAAAAAGTTAGGGGCTCTTCTTTAGGGTGTGGGGCCCTCTTAGGTGCAGGGCCTGATTCAGGGGAATCAGGAGAATCAGCCTAAAGCCGGCCCAACTCCCTGTTACACTCCACTCCATTCCACCCCTTTGAAAAGCACATTGCAGTCACTTGCATGCTGGGATATCTACCTGTAATGCAGTGCTCCCAATGCCGCTGCAAGTGCTGCAAATGTAGCCATGCCAGTGCATAAGCAGCTGTCAGTATAGACAGACTGCAGCGCTTTCCCTACTGTACTCTCTGAAGGCGAGTTTAACTCACAGCGCTCTACATCTGCAAGTGCAGCCATGCCCTTAGTTGCCTGCAGCTGGCCTGTGCCAGCTGACAGGCTCATGGGGCTTGGGTTGTATAGATGTTTAAGTGTGGTGTAGACATTCAGGCTTGGGCTGCAGCCCAAACTCTGGGATCCTCCTGCCACACAGGGTCCAACCTGTGGAACCTGGGCCCAAACATCTATACCTCACTTAAACAGGATCTTAGCCCATTCCCCATGAGCCTCAGACCACGTCTAGACTACGCGCCGGATCGGCGCGTTAAAATCGATTGCTCGGGGATCGAAATATCGCATCTGGTCTGGACGCGATGTCTCGATCCCAGAGTGTGCTTAGATCGATTCCGGAACTCCAGCTAGACGACCGGACTTCCAGATTCGACACGGCGAGCCGCGCGGATTGATCCCGCGCGGTGAAGACGGGTGAGTAAATCGATTTTAGATATTCGATTTCAGCTACGCTATTCTCGTAGCTGAAATTGCGTATCTAAAATCGATTTAATCTCGTAGTGTAGACCTGGCCTCAGTCAGCTGGCACAGGCCAGCTGTGAGTGTCTAATTGCAATGTACACATACCCCAAGAAACTCCAGCAGCTAAAAATGTTCTGAGGCACTTTACTCTGTGGTAAAGTCTGAGTTTCTCATTCAGTACTTAATGTGGACTAAATCTAGTTGACATCTGTGGAAATTTGTGAGGACTGAGTAAAAACTGAATAAAGACTTCAGGAGTTAGCCCACTAATTGTATAATAGTCTCATGAATTATTCATTTTACATTCATTATATTTTTGTTATGATAAATTCATTGACAAATGTCTTTTCCATGCTGTATATACAGTATTGATATTATTGTTATGGAGGACCTTACTAAGACCGGAAGTATTTTCCAGTGGTTGGGATAATAGGCTTACATTTGGGAGATCAAGACTCAATTACCTGCTCTAACACAGACTTCCTGTGTGATGCTGGGCAAGTCACTTAGCTCACTGTGTCTCAGTTCCCCATTTGTAAAATGGGGGTATATCACTTCCTCACCTCATCAGGATGTGGCAAGGATACGTACATTAAAGATTATAAAACGCTGTGAGATATACTGACTAAAAAGTACAATATATGAGTTAGATATTATTATTCCATTTTTTACTTAGTCTTTATTCAAACAAAATTCCTGTGGAAAATGGAACTTTGCCTGGATAAGAGATAAATGAAAATTGAATGACTCTAGAGCTGGGTACATCCTGTGAATTTACTCTGATGTTATTTGTAAACCATTTCATTCACTTTCCAGCAACAGTTGTGCAGGTAGATTTTTGTTTTCAGAAAACATCTGTAAAGAAAGCAAAAGCATTGCAAATATATCTTCACCTTAAAACCTCTTTTCAGGTTTGTGTGTCATCCGATTAGGAAGCAGGAAAAAAACAATATAAGTGACCAACCATGCAGCAAGTATGGCAAAATATCAATAAGCGACCATGCTCCACAATATCCATGATGAGTAGTATATAATCAATTCATAGATTAGGCTGAAATGGATTCACCTAATACAGTTGAGGCTCATCTGAAGCCCACTGAAGTACATAAGAGTATTTAGGCTTTGGATCGAGTTCTTATTAAATAATTTTGAATTAGGAACACAGTCAAAATTGAAGTCTGTTCACTAATTTAATGAGAAAAAATGTTTGCAGAAAATAATTTGACCAGTGTTATTAAAGACCTCAGGGTTTGGCTCATTATTATTTATATAGCATTGGCATTGTGTTAGATGTTTCATGTGATTTGTCCTTTGGAGTGTCTTATTAATTCAGAATGCCTTTTAAACGAAAACCATTGTGTTTCTTTTGGTATCTTGTCTGAAGTCTTTTTTCTTTTCTTTTCTTTGAAGACCTTTTGCTACAGCTTAGCATGCAGTGGTATTTCTTTCACGAATGTAGGCCGATTTTAAAAGCTCTTAACACTTGACATTTTATTTGCATCTCTCGTTTTCAGTATAAATACCAACATATCTGCTATTTAGATGACTGTCACTTGTAGTAATTATGCCATTATCTTTTAATTTATCAGGCTTTCGTGAGGCTTTCATTATAGCACTAGTGGAGCAGGTGACCCAGTCAGGATAAAATAGCAAATGACCAAAACCTTGGCCAAAAATTATGAAGATGGCATTATTTCAAGAAAGAAAGAAAGAAAGATCAAAAGGTATCTCTTTTTTCGAACCAGAACCAGAACCATAAGTATCAAAATATTGTGATAAAGACTATTGATAACACGATGAAATACTGGCTCTGTTGAAGTCCATGTCAAAAGTCCCATTAACTTCAAAAAAGACAGGATTTCAGCATGATCTTTATTGGGAGCATATATAACTACAAAATACTGGATGAGGTAACAATAGTTTCATTTCTCTTTTCTCTGTACTGGACACTTATGTTATTGTCTGCTGGAGTAGCTAGCTCACATTATGTGAGTCAGAGTTGATGCAGTATGTTACAGAGAAGCACACATTGTACTCTCTAATGAAGTATTTACAATATTTATTTTGTATGTTACTTCCCTTAATCTAAAATAAATCATTCAGATTGAAAGCATATGTTTGCTTGTCTTTATATCCACAAAAGAGGAACAACACAAACTGCCTAAATACAGGCTTCCCTTCCATAACCTGACCGTGTGCTTCATCTTCAAACGCTAGAGGGTATTTCCCATTCTGTGATATATTTAGTCTTCAGCTGGTATAATGAGGATCTAGGAATCATGCAACTAATGCATCATTTAAATATTATTGTTACACTATTGGTTTATGGGGGGTGCACACAGTGTGCTAAAGCACTGTGAAAATTCAAAGAAGGTAAGACCATGCCCTGAAGAACTTGCGCTATTTAATAGCTAATCATAGTTTATGTAGCTGTTTTTTTTCTTAATGTGTTTGAGCACTATTTTTTTTGTCTCTACAGTTTTTTAAAACTCCAAGATTAGAAAAAACATAATTTAAAATGTCAGTTTTTCCTACCACATTGTCATCTCTTCATACACCTAGACTCATGCACCACCCCTTCTACCACCTTTATACACAAATCTAAACACAGTCTTTAAAATAAATAAATTAATCCCACAGCACATAACCACAGTGGCAGCCTTACCAACTCATTTGGTTCAGCATAAATAACATAGACTAGAATCTTTTTTTGTTGAATCTCTCTTTAAAATTAACATTAATAAGGCCTCTGTGATGGCTTTCTTACTATAAACTTATATTCTTAATTTTAAGAGAATCTGTCTCTTCGGTCTGCAGAAATTGTTTTTATAACAGCATTAACAGAGTTTGAGTTCACCGACTTTGTGATAAATCAAGATCATCAAACTCTGCACACCAAATGTGCTAATCTGCTCTGGAATGTTGCCTCCTCCCATTTCAAACATCTGTATTTGTATTTAAGGTATAATAGTAACAACAAACTAGGGCAACTTTTGCTTCAAAGGCTCACTGAAGACATTTTAAAGCCTCATCATTTGAGAGGCCTCATTTTTCATCATAATATTCAGGTATCAATCAATTCTACAAATGTACGCTATTTATATCACTTAGGTGTCAGAGATTTTCATCTCAGCCTTCTCAAATCATGGAATTAAACCAACAAAACCAACTTCCCCCTCCCCCCCCTTGCAGTACTAAAATCCCTAATCTTAAAAACTGGAAGCCTGAGTACATGTGAGCTGAGATCTACTGCCCAGTACAAGCCTAATGCTTTTAAAACTCAGAGCAAGTCAAGCTGTGCATTTCCTTGTTTATAAAAGGTAACACTGATAAGGGTGTACAGACAAGCTATACTTGCATAATGATAATGTAATTAAAGGCATGTCTACACAGCCCATGGCAATAGGGTTCCCAACCCGAGTTGACAGACTCAAGACTAGCAGGACTTATGCTAGTGCTCTGAATTTAGCTGTATAGACAGTGCTTTGAGGTTGCACCTTGGGCTGGAGCTCAGGCTCTGAAGCTCAGGGATTGGGATGGGCTCCAGAGACTGAGCCACAACTTCAGAAAGCTTTCTACGCAGCTATTTTTTTGTGTGCTAGTGTGAGCCCCGCTAGCCCAAGACTGTCAACACAGGCTGGGCTACTTGCTGCCATGAGCTGCATAGGCTTATGATCCCCTATATGTATTTGTGAACTGAGATCCATTTGTGCCGACTGTATGTGACATTGAGCTGTGCTTTCTTGAAATGCATTAAAAGAATGTTTAGAGAGGTTTAAGTGCTTTTCATATTCTTGCCCTTAACAGAACAAATGCATCTTGCTGTGCATATTACTTAATGGAACTTGCATCTAATTGCTTTCTTCAATAGGCTTTTCTCAGTAAGGAAATTTGGACACAATCATTAAGAAGTTACATTACTAAAACTGACAGAAGCATTGCATAGTTCATAATGTATATGTATATACATGCACAGACACACACACACACACACACATATATCACATGTAAAATGCTATGTTAAAAGAATATTAAGATTGCAAAGTATTAAAAAGTTAGAAACTCATTTAAATTTGTCTGTGCATTTTTAATATGCTCCCCTTGTGCCTATGCATTATACAGTCTTCAGTTGCATCATTATGACAGGATCCCCAGGGTGCCGCCTGGGACAGTAGGACCACTGTAGCTCCTTAATTCTCTCCAGCCTGGACTGCAGCTACTGTCACAAAACTCTTTCCTATGCACCCCCCAGACACCACCAACACACTCTTATCAACCTCCTAAGTCCAGTCTGTACCTGCAGCATTCCACTCCTGCCTCGTAACAGGCCAGCCCTGAGGATTCCCAGTACCCACTGCACTCAACATCCAACCCTCTGCAGTTTACCCCTGCTGAAATACAGTACTCGCTGCACTGTAATCCAAAGGAGAAGGTTTAACCATCCTGGGACCCCACCTCCTCCTGGGACCCTCCCTCTATCCTCCTCAGTGCTGATGTGTTTTTTTCTTTGTCTCTCTCATCCGGCTGTTGTTTTTTTTTAATAAAAGAATTGGTTTTTGTTTGAAATCAATCTTTATCTATTAATTGAAAGCAAACAGAGCCCTGCAAAGCAACAGGCAATTTTCTTAAACCTTCATAGTGCATCATCTGCACCAATCACAGTTGCCTTCTAGCATTACAAGCACTGCACTCCCAAGGACAGCAACAAATACAAGTGGCTTTCAGCTTCAAATTGCTGCCTCAAGGCATCCCTGAGGCTTCTGGCCCTGTGCTGTGCCCCTCTAATAGCCCTGGTTTCTGGCTATTCAAACTCAGCTTCCAGGCACTGAGCCTCAGCGGTCCACCCTTGAGTGAAGCTTTCACCCTTCCCTTCATAAATATTATGGAACGTACAGCACAACGCTATAAGCATAGGAATATTGTAATCAGCCAAGTCCAGCTTCCCATAGAGGCAGCACTTGTCGGCCTTTAAATGGCCAAAAGCACACTCAATAGTCATTATGCACTTGCTGCTGTTCCTGAACCGCTCTCAAGATGCCCAGTGTATGGCTTCATAAACCATTGCATTAAGGGGTACCAGGGTCTCCCAGGATTACAATAGGCATTTCAACTTCTTCTACGGTGATCTTCTAGTCCAGGAAAAACAACAAGGAGTCTGGCAACACCTTGAAGACTAACAGATTTATTAGGGCATAAGCTTTCATAGGTAAAAAACCCACTTCTTCAGATGCATGGAGTGAAAATTACAGATAGAGTCATATGTATACTGACACATGAAGAGAAAGGAGTTACCTCACAAGTGGAGAACCAGTGTTGACCGGGCCAATTTGATCAGGATGGATGTCGTCCACATCCAATAATTGATGAGGAAGTGTTAGTTCCAAGAGAGGCAAAGTTGCTTTTGTAGTGAGCCAGCCACTCCCAGTCCCTATTCAAACCCAAATTAATGGTGTTAAATTTGCCGATGAATTTTAGTTCTGCAGCTTCTCTTTGAAGTCTGTTTCTGAAGTTTTTTTGTTCAAGTATAGCTACTTTTAAATCTATTATAGAATGTCCAGGAAGATTGAAGTGTTCTCCTACTGGCTTTTGTATGTTACCATTCCTGGTGTCCGATTTGTGTCCATTTATTCTTTTACATAGAGAAGGAAATCCTTGTTTGAATTTTCCTGAATAGGCCAGTGTCCTGAAAGATACAAGAGTCATGCATCTTTCCAGACCAGCCTGCCTTAATATCCATGAAGTACCAACAGTGATCCACAAGCACCTGGAGAACCATAAAGAAATATCCTTTGTGATTAGTTTGCTCAGTGGCTAGGTGGGCTGGGCATTGGTTACTTTCCTTGCTATTGCCTCAGGGGAGCTAATATCTGTCTGATTCCCCAACTTACAGCATGTTTTAGTGACAACCATACAACACAATTCTCATAAGTTCATATGCATTGATGATATACATATATGGATAGAGAAATGACTTTCAGCGTAGAATCATAGAATATCAGGGTTGGAAGGGAAATCAAGAGATCATCTAATCCAACCCCCTGCTCAAATAAGAACAAATCCCCAACTAAATCATCCCAGCCAGGGCTTTGTCAAGCCTGACCTTAAAAACCTCTAAGGAAAGAGATTCCACCACCTCCCTTGGTAACCCAATCCTGTGCTTTTCCACCCTCCTAGTAAAAAAGTTATTCCTAATATCCAGCCTTAACCTCTCCCATTGTAACTTGAGACCTTTACTCAGCAGATCATAACCTTTCCCATGATACCTTAGAAGGCATGCTTTATATGTAAAACCATGATTATATAAAAATGAGGAATATGGGGTTTACAGAATGCTCCCCCAAGGTATAGAATGTCACAATCATCACATATTATTTTTTCTTCAGGACCCCTGCCTCATTCAGAGCACAGAATGGATGGAACTCAGGTAAGGAGCAGCCATTCATTATTTTGTTTTCTCTTCGTTGTTCAATGTGTGGCCCTAGGTCCTGTTTACTGCAAGCTATTCAAACCTACTCTGAAGACAGATTTATTAATTTCCTCATGGGCTCTTCCATGGTGCTAATCATTATAGTATTTGAGTGCTTCACAAATATTTATGAATTAATTTTAACAACAGCTCTGTGAGATGAGGGTTTATCATTGTCCAAGTTTTACAGATGGGAAATTGAAGTACAGAGAGATTAGGTTCAAAAGTGTCCACTAATTTTGGGTGCCACATTTAAGACACCTTGGACCTGATAATTCAGAGTACTTAGCATTATATAGCACTTTTTTTGTGTCCAAGCCACTGCTCCCATTGATGTCAGTGGCAGCAGTCCGTGCTCACTCCTTCTGTAAATCAGACACCCAAAAAGTGAGGAACACTTGTTTGCCCAGTATAACTATTTCAGTTAGAGGGTTTTTACTTGTTTATTTATTTTTATCAATATAGCCTCCTAATGTGTATGCAGTTATGCTTTATATCTTATACCAGCATAGTTTATGCCCCTTCCCTAGGAAACTCAGTCTTCTGACTTTTTAATTACATTTTAAATCTTTCCAGAATCATTTGTCATACGAAATGTGGACTTTTTTCCACAACAGCAATCCTACCCTCTTTGTGAATTATAAGCAGTAAATAGAGGCAGGATTATACCATATGAAATGAATACTGTAGTGTCTAATCTTCTACAATGTGTAACCTTGACCAATGGAGTTTGAATAATAACACTACTGTAGAGGAAAAAATTCAATCTGTTTTGGGTGGAGACAAAAAAACCACTTCTAATTTTAAAAGTAAACAGTTTTGATCCATTTAATGAGTTTAAAATGGGTTTTTTCCTCGTAAGTGATTGTAGCAAATATATGTTTATCACAGTTTGACAGCAATAATAAACTGAAAGTTATGAAAAGAAAAAGAGAGAAAGAAGAAGCAAACGTTTTTTTCCATCCAATATGTGTGATTGGTGCCCATGTGAACTTCTAACAGCTTTCTTCCACTGACAGACCTGATTAACTCAGGGAAAGGCGGGGGGGGAGGAGATGGTGGGTGAGAGGGGAGAATGTATCCTACCCCCTCGCTCTCAAGGGAAGAGAGAGGTGCTTTGTCAAAAGAGCTTCCTTGCTGTCTGGAGGGCATATGAGTAAACAAGACAGCAATCACACAATTCGTGGGAAAGAAAACACAAAATGTTTGAAAACCTGGCACTCGGCAGTGTGAGATCCATCCTCACTACCGGAGGTTCAGGACACAGGGGTCGGGAAATTGGGAGCTCTGAGCTCCCGACATGTAAAGAGAGATCATGACTTGAGGAAAAAGGCAAATAAATTCAAAGCAGTTATTTAGGCTCTTCACTTCCTGAGTTGTCATTGTGTGTGTGTGTGTGTGTGTGTCCCAGAAAGTCTTTCACCCATAGAAAACTTGGCATGAAATGGAAAGGTCTTGGGCCAACTGCATAATTGTACTGTAACTCCTGCCCTTAAAAAAGGTCTTATATAATTATTTTGGAAGGTGTTTTTACTACGGCATCCTAATCTCCCACCTAAAAGAAGACACTTCTCTGGCACTCAGGATTAATGCTATCACTGAATACTCTGGTTTCAACAGAGACAATATTTTACTCAGATTTCCTAGAAAACCTAAGTGGAGAATGTTTTGCTTTCGAAAACAAGACTGAGGTGCTTGGTATAATTTCATTTATAAGCAAACTAAGAAACAATGTACACCAACATGTACAATGTGCTATACTTTGTGCCAAATCTTGCTGTCCTGATTCATGTAAAACGCCTAGGCAAGATCAAGCCTGGTAGTTTCCTACTGAGAAAAGATTTAGAAATTTCCTAGGAAAAACAGTGGCCTTCTGAAGAGGTTTATATATATGATTCCATTAATTTGCTCAAGAGAATAACAGTTAAATCGACTGTTGAAAAGTAAAATTTATGGCAAATACTTGTACTTAATGGGTGAAATCCTGGCCCCATTGAAGTCAATAGCTAAACTCCCATTAGGTTCAATGGATCCAGAATTTCAACCAATATGGTCAAAGTCCGGAAGTTACTAGTTTCCCTTTACTCTCTCTTAACTAAACAAAACTCTTACTGACTTGAAAGGAGTTATATCCACTTTACAGTTCCTGTGAATTTGACCGCAGATGCCAAATTAAGACCATGATAACTATTTCAGTGACTAATGAACTTGACAAATTGGTCTAAAATCAGCAAAATAACATTCAATGAAGACAAGTGTAAAGAACTACATTTGGGAAGGAAAAATCAAATTCACAAATAAAACATGGAATAATTGGCTAGACAATAGTACTGCTGAAAAGGATCTGGGGTTATAGTGAATCACAAATTGAAGCTGAGCCAATAATGTGATGCAATTTCAAAAACAGTTAATATCACTCTCGAGTGTATTAACAGGAATATCATATGTAAAATATGGGAGGTAATTTTCTCACTCTACTTGACACAAGTGAGTTCTCAGCTGAGGGATCATGTCCAGTTTTGGGTGCCACATTTTAATAAAGATATGGACAAATTGGACAGAGTCCAGAGTCCAGAGGAAAACAACAAAAATGATAAAATGTTTAGAAACCCTGACTGATGAACAGAGCTTAAAAAAGTTCGGATATATGTAGTCTTGAGAAAAGAAGACTCAGCGGGGACCAGATAACATGTTAAGGGTTTCTAATATGTTAAGGGCTGCTATAAAGAGCACAATTCAATTGTTCTCCATGTCCACTGAAGATAGGACAAAAAATAATTATCTGAATCTGCAACAAGGAAAAATCTTTCTAACTGTAAAGATAATTAAGAACTGACAGGCTTCCAAGGGAGGTTTATGAATATCTGTCCCTGGAGATTTTAAGAACAAGTTACAAAAACCTGCCAGTGATGATCTAGGTACACTTGATCCTGCTTCAGCATGGTGGGCTAGACTGGATGACTTCTTGGGGGCACTTCCAGTCCTGCATTGCTATGAATCAGTAGTGTGGGCTCTTCCTGTAGTAACCTAATATATTAGATTCATGGGGCATATATACACTGCAGCTGGGAGAATACTTCCCAGTGTAGGTAGACAGAGGTGCTATCTCTTGCTTGAGCCAGCATGCTAAAAATAGCAATGTAACAATAGCACTGGCTGGCCACCTGAGTACACATCCACCCAGACTCCCTGGTTCCACTGCTGTTTTTAGCATGCTAGTTTGAGCAGAGCCAAAATGTGTCAGTCTACCTGCACTGGGGAGACAGGAACCATACCCCGCTCTGCTGTCTAACTTTACAACTTTCACTCTGTTGCATGGTCATTGACAAACACTTTTTCATTACATTGTTCAACTTCATTAGCCATACATCTTGTCTGCAGATATGACTATGCATATTTATGTATCTTATTGCATTCATGGTTATGTATATACTCATCTGCTTTGCTCCAGGGTTTTTTTTGGAGAGGGAGTGGGTTGGGGGTTTTTGTTGGTGTTGTTTTGTTTTGGTGTTTTTTTTCTTTTTACATATATATATGTCAACCACAGAAATAATGTTAATTAAAATCTAGAGCACATTAAGACCACTTTCAAAATGGGGTCTCTCGTTTTATTTTGGGGAGCTTAGTGTAAAGGCAGCCCAAGTTATCTCAGGTTGAGAACCCCAATATTGAGCCAAAATCAATCTTTATTTTTAAAACGGTTTTCATTAATTTAACAAACTGCCCAGCAGACGGACCTACAGAAGTTAAGAAAATTGGTTAATCAAAGTGAGACACAAATTCAGCTAGAATTCATAATTTTCTTTTTATTCACAGTCTCCCTATATCTCAAAGAAACATCTCTCCCACAACATAGACCCTCAGATCAATGAGTTCGTGGATTTAGCCCAGTTACTAAAAGGCAATTGCCCCCAATAGAAAAACCATAATGACCATTACAGTAGTTGCACCTTTGCTCGCAACCTCAGCTGACATCATGGAGGATTGGTCATGGAGAATAAACTAGGCTCTCACATCTAATAAAGATTAGGGATGTTAAAAAAATCACGCCCCTAAATGACATTGTTGTGTCAGCAAAAACCTTAGCCTATATGCAGTTATGCTAGCAAAAATAATTTTTGCTAGTAGAACTTATTTAGTTTTGAGAACTGATATAGCCTACACCAGAAAAAAACTTTTTTTTCTGGTATAAGCTGCCTTTCCACAAGAAGAGTTTGTCAGTATTATTATAACCATACTGGCAAACTCTTTCAATGCCAGATATACACTACAGATTTTTGTCCATACAGCTGTGTCAGAAGTGTGTGCTGTGCTGGCATTAGTCCCTACTGGAGACATAGCTATGCTGCCAAAGCTGCATTTCGCTCATGGGGGGTGGTTTCACTATACTGGTGTAAATGCAGCATTACCTATACAGCTGCATCCACCCTAGGAGCCTTTGCTGGAACCAGTATTCCTATCCTGATACAGTGCTCCTAATGAAGATGTGGTCCTGTCATAAACAGATAGCTAAGGGTTAATGTTTCTTTTACCTGTAAAGGGTTAACAAAGGGAACCAAACACCTGACCAGAGGACCATCAGAAACTGATTTTCAAAGTGAGGTAGTGAACGCTGGGGTTTTGTCTTTGTTCCTAGTTTGTTTCCTGCGCTCGCTAGAGGGAAGAGCTTTTTCTATCTCCAACTTTTGCTACCCTCGCCCAAGTGTGAAAGACAAAAGGAAAAGCGCAAGGTTATATTGATTTGTAGTTACATGTGGATTGCCGGGAAGTTGAAATTGGATACTTTGAATAAGGCTGATTAGTCATATTTCTTTAAGCAATAGCCCGTGTTTAATCATCGATCAGTGACCAGTATGTTTTTTCTTTCTTTTTTATATAAAGCTTTCTTTTTAAAACTTGTTGGATTTTCTTTTCCTAGTTAAGGCAAGGGGATAGGAATCTCTGTGCCAGGAGTACTGTCTCTCTCAGGGAAAGACTGGGAGGGGGGAGAAGAAGGAGGGGGGAAGGTAAATCGTCCTCTCTGTTTTGTGTTTCAAGGGATTGAAGCAGGGAAATCTCCTAGTATCCCCAGGGCGGGAAAATCTGGGAGGAAGTAAAGAGCAGGAAGGGAAGTGGGTTATTTCCCTTTGTTGGAGGCTCAGGGCATCTGAGTCTTGGGGGTCCCCCAGGGAAAGGTTTGGGGGACCAGAGAGTTTATCAGGTACTCAGAATCCTGATTGGTGGCAGCGATATCAGATCTAAGCTGGTAATTAAGCTTAGAAGGGTTCATGCTAAGCACCCAGATTTTGGACACTAAGGTCCAGATATGGGAAAGAGGCTTATGATAGGTCCAAGTGAATACAAGACCATTTTAAAGGTATTTACATTGCCATTGCTCTACTTATTGTGTGGCTAAACAGAAGATATTAGTCATCAATATTTTCCATCCAGTTTATATTATCAGCACTAAATCCACTTAAAAATAGCACTCTAAGGTTGTTAAAAGTTGACTTTAATCCCAGGGATTGTAAGCACTTGACTTGCTTCATACCTCAAAGTCCTCCATGGAAATGACTATGCTCTCACACATACAATCATACCCATCATGCCACATTGCTTACAGACGGCATTTTTTTTTTCAATTTTCTCAATATCATATGAAATGGAAGAGCACAGAGTGGAATGTGATAGTTTTATCCAAGCACCCAAACATGCACAAAAATTTGAGTTAAAATCATTAGTGAGTGTATTTCCAAATTATTGTGTTAATGAGAAATACACCTAACAGAAATGTCCCATAAACTAACCCTTCAACAAAGACATCACCAGGTGAAAAAGAAGATTCTAATAAAGCTCCTAAATACAATACCAGTGTTATCAAAAGTGGCATTACCTATACAGTAATTAGTGTACTTAATTTATTCAATGCACTTTGAGATTTGCACATAGGACTAATGTCTTTCTTACAATAGAACCCCAGAGGCAAAATGAAATAATAAGAGACTAAAAAAATAATTGTTAAGCATGGAAACGTTAAAAACTTCTCAGATAATAGGCATGACATGTTCTAGTAGGAGATTCGAGTTCAATGTTCTTATTGTTCTCTCCAGACAGCCCTAATTTGTTTCCAATTAGCAGAAAATGTATTGCAACTGATTTAACAGACCAAAGTGGTCACAGGAATAGGGGCCCTGTGTGTGATCTTGCCACAGAAATCTGTTCTCTCTTGTGTTACCTTGTCATGAAAATTTGTCCCTTCTCAGTTGTTGGCCCTGTCTTTTTTTTCTATAGGATATCCTTTGTGAGAGCACATATTGACTCCAAACATCCCCTCAACCACATTAGATGCCACTACAGAAAAGAGGATTTGTAGTTGCTCTGGTGGAAATAATATTGGAGTAATTGAAACCAATTATCATGCTGTACTTAAGCCACTTGTAACGGGCTGCAAGGATCTTGCATGAGAATTACACAATGTTCAAAGATTAATGAACTTCTGTTCTCAATGTGTTTTTTTGCAGGCAGTTGTTAATGCCCCTAATCTTTAACACGAAAATGTTTTCTGCACTGTTGTAGGAGAGGGTAATTGTTTCCTTATGAGTCTAATCTTTCTGAAGCCTGTGCAATGTGGTGTGAGCCACTCTGGGCACTGTGGAGAAAGGCAAAGCTGAAAAAGGGAAGAGCACAGTCTCAAAGATACAATAACGTACACTTGCTTTGATGTGATCCCTTGCCCTTCCTTCCACGTAAAAGTTGGGAAATTCTTTTAATTCACACACACACACACACTCCCTTTGCTAAGATGTGTTTAAAAGGTCAGGAAACTGAAGAAATTCGGATGTTAACATCTCAAAAGGGAAACCGCTTCAAGAAATGAATGAAAAAATACCAGCTTCACACTCAGAGAGTTCATTCAATTCCCATGTGGGTGTGACACTCCCACCAAAAAAGGGCGTTAATCCTTTCATTGCAGAGAACATCTCTGCAGTAACATGGACATTGTATGATTAGAATGGAATACAGATCTATTCAACTATTGATTGCAGGCATCATTTTAGTTCTAGGGGATAGTGACCCAAGTTACTGATGTCCAGTGGTGGCCTGTGTGAAATTAGTTGGTGAGTCCACAATAGACAAGTGTCCATAAAACACAAAAACTCAACCATACTAGGCAATGCCAGTTGTTAAGCTTGTAGGCAGTCTTAGGGAATTTAGTGCTGGTGAAATATATCATATACAGTTATATACATATATAACATATACATATATCATTTACATTGCTGCTAATCTGGCATATTTCACCAGCACTAAATTCACTATTAAAAATAATTTATCTGTTCAGCAGCTTCAAAAATGCCAGGAAGTTACCAGGAGTTATGGGAATGTATCCATGTGACAGCACATCGGGTTGTAGAATAGCTGTGAAATTATTCTTTTGTTTATGTTGTTCTTTATTGTCATTCTTTTTAATTCTCTCAAATCATCCATAGAATTGGTATTGTGATCTCCCCTGGCTATGTCCATCCGCCAGTGCAACTGATTCCCCATTTACTATATGTATATATATATATACACACACACACCCTTTCTTCTGATTTCTTCTAGGATAAATAAAATGGGAGATGTGTGTGGGTGGGGGGTAGGGGGGGTTTTATAGAGTAAATATAGAAAGAAGGGAAGGTAAAAGTGGTCAGCTGGAAGTGTTACTGTTGGAAAACTAAGGAGCTGTAGATGGAATAATTGGAAAGGTGGAGGTGTGAAAACGGGAAGCAGCTGTGAATCATTGGGGGGAAAAATGATAGAACAGATCATTCTGTAAGCCACAGTATAAAAAGCTGCTTGGAGAGGCAGTGTGGTCCAGTTATAAGACAATGGACTGACAATAGGAAACTTGAGATCTATTTCTGCCACTGATTTGATCTGGGACCTTGGGCAAGTCACTTTACCACACTATGCCTTAGTTTCTTTAACTGTAAAATAGGGAAAATAATATTTACCCTTCTTTGTAAAATACTATAAAATCTACCAGTGAAAAATGGTATATATAATCATATGGTAATGTTATCATAATGACTATTTTTAGTTCTTGAGACCAATTGGCAAAAATTTACATAGGGAAAAGACAAAGCCATTTTATATATGTCCTTATATCTCAAAAGGTTCTGAAGGGGCTGGGGACTAACTTCCAAAGTGGATTAAATAATTTGGAAAAAGGCACTTTTCCAGTAAAAGAGCAACCACGCATGGAATTATTCTAGAACTCCATGTGCACAGAAGGCCTTTAGATTTTGAACCCAGACAAGAACACAGCCTGAGCTAAAATGACCAGATTACTTAGCATATTGCCAGCAAAGAATAACATACTGATTTTTTTTAATCCCCTGAAGAATATCACTGATATATACCTGCCGTATTTCCAGCTATGGTGTATCTATTAATTAAGTGACAAACTCCAAAACTTACCCTACATTATTTCACAGTTGGATAGAAAATTGAAATAAATTTAATTCCGGTTTATTTGTTAGAAACTGGGCTGTGAGAGTCATGCTTAATGGGAGGAGCAGGATCCAGGCTTAGTGGGCAGATCCAAACCATGGATCAGAGCCAGAATCAGGAATCAGTAGCTATGCCAAGGGTTAAAGATAGAATCAGGAACCAGGGTCCAGGTGAGGAAGCTGGAACCAGAAACAAGGTGAGGTAGCGGGGCTGAGCAGGAACAAGGTGGGGAAATGGCACTAGGAGTGGGACTAGGACCAGGCTGGAGCAATACAGAAGCAAAGCAAGGAGAAGCAAAAACAGGGAGGTTCACAGCTATGCAGGTGTGATTGCATCGAGCAGCCAGAGAACTGCTGCTGTTGCACTTCAAAGCCAGGCAGCTACCTTTCCTGACCAGTCAGGTGGTGCAGTCAGTCAAGTAGCCTGCTGCATGCCAGCTGTTCCTGTTGGGTTGCCAAGAAACTAACACTGCTGCAGACTCTGATTCCTGACACTATTGTAATCTCTCTTCCTACCTGGCCCATGTGATCACCAGGTTCATTTTTGCTTCTTCGTGTTGCAACTCCTATCATCGCAATGCACAGCAGGTAATTCAACTGATGTCAAGGGCTAAGTAAATAAATAAAGCATCTAGCTTTGAATATTCCTGTTAGAACCTAACCCTGCTTTACAAAAAAGTTTCCTTAATTAAGTAGGGGGGAAAAACAAAACAAAACAAATATCTAGTTATCCCCTTATGAAGGGAAAACAATTCAGTTTACGCGGTTGAACTCATTGAATGGCTTTTAAAAGGAGAAAAAAAATGTCGTTTTTCAGCAAAGTTAAGGGCCCAGTTTTACTATTCAGTTCACATGTGTGGCTTCCATTTGAGTCAATAGGAGGCTGACATGCATCTGAATCCAGAATTTGGCCCTGAAGTGATTTGTGACTGATGGTGAATAGCAAATAAGTTCTCTAAGCATAGGTCAAGGATCTTTGGGGATATCTCCAATGTTTGACTGAGAGAATGCAAGGTCTTGCTACATCTTGTATCTGTGTAAACAGTTCTGTCTTCCTGCTTTATATAAACAAGTTTCTCTTCAAAATGTAATGATGGTGATGGGAGAAGGATATTTTTATTAAACAAAATAAGCGTAGTTCCTTAGACACTACCATCTGTTGTTATCAGCTCTAACGGGGACACATCTTTAGCGTGGCATGCATTCTAACACGGTGCACGGATCTAGTGGTAAAGTAAGAAACATGGCTCCCTATACACCATACCAGGACTATAAAATTGAAGGGGATGTGAGGATTAAGATTCTAGAACTTTTGCGAAGGAAACCTTTACATCTTGATAGTGCATTATCAACCTATTGTGGTACTATGTCAAATTGCTGCAACTCAGTATCTTCATGAAGTGGAGCTCTTGTAAAAAGAACAGGAGTACTTGTGGCACCTTAGAGACTAACACATTTGTTTGAGCATAAGCTTTCGTGGGCTACAGCACACTTCTTCGGATTCATAGAATGAAACACACAGACAGAAGATATTTATACATACAGAGCAGCAAAGAGTCCTGTGGCACCTTATAGATTAACAGACGTATTGGAGCATGAGCTTTTAATTGATGTATTTAACCAGTGCTGCCATTCAATTTCATTTTTGGTGCTAGCAGGTCTAATAGAGTTATATCCTTGTATTAAACGGGAACAAGTAAATACTTTTCTCTTTAACGGTGTCTCCACCAAACACTCATGAGTTAAATACACATACTATACGATAACCCCCCTCTCAATATCATACCTTTCCAAGACTGAAAAGAATCCTAGCCCCCTCTTTAATATTCTTCTCAATACGGGACCCATTCCAAAACCTCCTAACATTTTTAGTTTGCCCTTCTCTGAATCCTGTTCTATGTCACGTCACTCATCTTTATCTTTGTGAGAGATAAAGGAGAAAATTATACATAGTCCAAGAATTCAAGATGTGACATACCAGTTGATATTATATATAGGGCAAATAAGATATTCCCAATCTTATTTTTTCTACCCTTTTTTTTAATGTATTCCTAATCCTTTTGCTTTTTGACCGCACACTGCACACTGCATGGACGTCCTTCAACGAACATATCGCATGGATGACTCCAAGGATTCTTTTTCCTGACTCACCTGTAAAGTCTAAATTAGCCCCCATCATATTTGTATGTATGGTTGGTTGTTATTTTTTTTCCAATGTGCATTACTTTAACATTTATACCACATTATACTTTCATTTGCATTTTGTTGCCCCTCATTATTTGTGTGACGATCTATTTGAAGTTCTTCACAGTCTTGTTTGTTCTTGGAACTATCTGAGTAAAGTTTAGTATCATCTGCAAAACTTTGCCACCTTCACTTTTTACCGCTTTCTCCAGATCATTATTATGAATTAAAAGTTGAATAGGATAGGTCCCTAAGAGAACTAAGGGAACCTTGGGGAACACACCGAACTAGTGTACATCTCTCACGACGCAGCCATTCTGACGTAATTTTTACCCTTATTATTCCTACCCTTTTGTTTCCCTGTCGTTTAACCAGTTCTCAATCTATTGCAAAGGAGGCTTCCACTAACTAACCCTGACCACTTTAATTTATGTAAAGTCATCAAGAGGGGAGCACGTGTTAGTCTAGGATCTAAAAGACAGCAAAGAATCCTGTGGCACCTTATGACTAACAGGAGTCTTGGAGCATAAAAGCTGTTCATTTAGAGCTTTGGTCTAAGAGCTTTCTGG
>NC_133772.1:117855549-117941519 GCF_003597395.2 Chelonoidis abingdonii | reverse complement strand
AAAACTAAGTGCACTATGTCCACTGGATCCCTCTTGTCCACATGTTTGTTGACCCCTCCAAAGAACTCTAATAGATTAGTAAGATATGATTTCCTTTTACAGAAATCATGTTGACTTTTGCCCAACAATTTATGTTTTTCTATATGTCTGACAAGTTTATTCTTTACTATTGTTTCAACTAATTTGGCCAGTACTGATGTTAGACTTACTGGTCTGTAATTGCCAGGACCACCTCTACAGCCTTTTTAAATAATGGCGTTACATTAACTATCATCCAGTCACTGTGTACAGAAGCCGATTTAAATGACAGGTTACAAATCATAGTTAATAGTTCTACAACTTCACATTTGAGTTCTTTCAGAACACTTGGGTGAATGCCATCTGGTCCCGGTGATTTGTTACTGTTAAGTTTATCAATTATTTTCAAAATCTCCTTTAGTGACACTTCAATCTGTGACAATTCCTCACATTTGTCACCTACAAAAGCCAGCTCAGGTTTGGGAATCTCCCTAATATCCTCAGTTGTGAAGACTGAGGCAAAGAATCCATTTAGTTTCTCCGCAATGACTTTATCGTCTCTAAGCACTCCTTTTGTATCTTGATCATCCAGGGGCCCCACTGGCTGTTTAGCAGGGTTCCTGCTTCTGATGTACTTAAAAAACATTTTGTTATTATCTTTTAAGTTTTTGGCTAGCCATTCTTCAAACTCCTCTTTGGCTTTTCTTATTACATTTTTATACTTAATTTGGCAGTATTTATACTCCTTTCTATTTACCTCACTAGTATTTGACTTCCACTTTTTAAAAGATGCCTTTTTATCTCTCACTGCTTCTTTTACATAGTTGTTAAGCCATGGTGGCTCTTTTTTAGTTCTTTTACTGTGATTTTTAATTGGGGTATACATTTAAATTGGGCCCTATTATGGTGTCTTTGTAAAGCATCCGTGCAGCTTGCAGGGATTTCACTTTAAATGCCACAGTGTTGGGTTGTTGAGATGTTCTTCCCACCACAGGGATGTTAAATGCTATTATATTATGGTCACTGTTTCCAAGCGGTCCTGTTATAGTTACCTCTTGGACCAGCTCCTGCACTCCACTCAGGACTAAATTAAGATAGATAAGACCAACCAGCTGCCATACTGGCCAAATATGGGTTTTGAGCCCACATCTCAGTGCTTTGTCCACTGAATAGTGCTATTTTAGTGAAATGCAACATCCATAGTAAGACAGTAGCTTGGCTTGGTACAGTGTGATATTCTTATGTTAAACTCTCAGACAAAAATTTCTAAATTGATGTTACCAGCTTCACACTGTATACATAGTTTCAACTTGAATACAGATCATATGCAGTTGGAATATAATACATAATATTGATCTTGGTTTTTTTTCCCCAGTCTGTATCTTAGCTTCTAGCCTTGATCTGAAAAGTTAAGATGGATGTTAGGTATTATTATCTAGCAGAAAGGATAAAAAATCAATTTTATCTCCCAGTGCTTCATTCCCTCATCTTCCAGAGCCCAAGCACTGGGGCTGTAACAACCAACAGCATAAAATCATTTATAAGCCGGTGTTATGACAACTTTTGGCACAGGAATACATTACTATATGTTTCTTGATGCTCATGAAATCAACTTTCTGATTAAAGATACTAAAAGGGTAAGGCAACCAATCAACTGTTTTTAATGGGAGAAATAATGTCATAAAGGATCACATTGCAGGAGGGTGGTAGCAGCATCCAGGCTGAGGGAACTGTGAGGTAAATATGTTTTCCGATAAGACCGATGGTGATAAGGGACGATGAGAAATAATGTTGTATGTTCTTTGTTTTTTACTTACATTTTAAAGGTGACCTGTAGAGGCAAAGGCTGATAATTCTAGTAACTTTAGCCTGAATTTCACCAAAGGGTATATAAAATAAGGGAGTTTAGTCTAGTAGTTAAAACAACAGGACTTTTGGGTTCTGTTTCCAGACAATTTGCTTTAAAGGCCCTGGGTCCAACAGTCCTGAACATCCACAATTCCAGTTAAAGTCAATAGGCACAACAGAGTGCCAAGTGCCTCTGAAAATCAGTCCCTTAGCTCTTCTGTGCTTCAGTTTCCAGCTTCTGTAGATGGGGACAGTAATAGCTATACCTAGCTCACAGAGAGATGAATGCAGAGAGCTCCACACGAGGCTTAATGTTTGCAAAGTACTTTGAGATCTTCCAAGGAGAGATGGTCTAAGTGAAAAGTAATCAGAGATGGGCTCCCAGGAGAATACTTGCTCTGAACCCCAGCTCCCACTTGAACTTTGGGGAGGTTTGAATCAAGATCCAAGCATCCCTGCTGAAGCTTCTGTGACAGGCCAAAGTAGAACACTGAGGCCCTGACCCTGAAAACTGATATGCCTGTGCTTAACTACTTATTCAGGCTTAAAGTTAAGAATAGGCATAAATCTTTGCAGGCTCAGAGCTCAAACACAGACACTTAGAGTTTGGTTCCAGAACCAGAGTTGAACTTCACAGCTTGGGTCCATCTCTATTGTCTGAATAAACAAAAAAACTTGCATTGTATTTTTATTATTATTCCTGTTTATTAACAAATTCAATTCATTATAACATTCCTGATTCTTTTCTGTGGTCAGGCTTGATGCTCCAGCATAGTCATGGAAATGGAGATGCCATTGCACAGTGCATAGTACACATCACATTACAGCTGGCTGGCCACGATGGGGAGTGGAAGCTCTGATTGCATCCAATGAAGTGAGTATTCACCCACGAAAGCTCATGCTCCAATACGTCTGTTAGTCTATAAGGTGCCACAGGACTCTTTGCAGTTTTGATTCAGGTTCAGTTTGAATTTGAGGCACAGAGTTGGGGTGGAGGCAGTGGCAAGTGTTTCATACTGTATTGGAACTTGATCAGTTCTCTTAACTCTGAGTTCTCTAAATTATACTGGAGGACTGAACCAGCACACAGATGGCCCAGGATTGGGGGACTGTAAGGCTACCTTGGCCCTGGTCGGAGGGAGGCCATTCAGGCTAGTCCTGTGGGGCCAGGACCAGAGTCTGTAAGACAGGCAAAAGTCTCGATGGGGCTGCACAGTTAATGGTCCCTGTCATAAACAGATAGCTAAGGGTTAATGTCTCTTTCACCTGCAAAGGGGTAACAAACAACACCTGACCAGAGGACCAATCAGGAAACAAGATATTTTCAAATCTCAAGGGAGGGAAGTTTTTGGGTGTGGGTCCTTTGTTCTGTGTCAGTTGCTCTCCAGGCTCTGAGGGTGATCACACTATCTCCAGGCTCTCTAATCTTCTGTTTCCAAGTTGTAAGTACAGGGGAAAAACAATATAGGTTTTTACATTGTTTTCTGTATTTGCAAGTGTGTAGTTTGCTGGAAATGTTTTTAAATTGTATTTTTTTTGAATAAGGCTTGTGATACAGCATGGCCAGAGGGCAGCATAAGAGTGTTAGCAGGGGGCCTTATTCCCTGCCAAGGGAGGAAGGTTTGCTTTAGTTTAACTAAAACAGCTGTGGCCAATTAGAGCACCTGACTCCAGTTAGAGCACCTGACTTCACTTAGAGCACCTGACTCCAGTCATGGGATATAAACCCCTGCTTCAGTCAGACAGGGTGTGGTAGTTGAAGGAGAAAGGTTGGATTGGAGCAGAGTGCAGATTGCAGAAGAGAAGAGTTTGTCCAGAGAGAATAACCCAGGGAGGGGAAGCCTGGGAGGAGGTAAAGAGGGGAGAAGGGGAGAGAAACCTGATCTCTCTGTGTTGTGTTTCAAGGATTGAAGCACGGTAATCTCCTAGTGTCCCCAGGGCGGGAAGAATCTGGAGGAAGAAAGGAGGGGGAGGGAAAGTTTATTCCCCTTTGTTGTGAGACTCAGGGAATCTGGGTCTTGGGGGTCCCCAGGCAAGGTTTTGGGGAGACCAGAGTGTACCAGGCACTGGAATTCCTGGTTGGTGGCAGCGTTACAGGTTCTAAGCTGGTAATTAAGTTTAGAGGAGTTATGCAGATACCCAACTTTTGGACGCTAAGGTTCAGATTTGGGAAATATACCTTATGACAGTCCCTGCCGGGCTCTAGCCTGGAATAGGGTAATGCAAGTGGTCTGCTCTTAAGTACAGTCTATTAGGGCCAGCTAGGGCCTGGGTGGGGCTCAGGCTGCCAGCAAACATACAGTCTCAAAGGGTGCGGGATAAGGAGGGGTGGTCCTGTCCTGGGCTAGAACCTCCTTAAAAAAATAATAATAATTTGAGATATACCTATCTCATAGAGCTGGAAGGGATAGGTCATTGAGTCTAGCCCCCTGCCTTCACTAGCATGACCAAGTACTGATTTTGCCCAGGATCCCTAAGTGGCCCCTTCCAGGACTGAACTCACAGCCCTAGGTTTAGCAGGCCAATGCTCAAACCACTGAGCTATCCCTTCCACCTCCTTGCACTGTGTTGGGGTTCTGCCACCCAGGGTGGGGTGGCAGGGTGATGTGGGTCCACCCTACTCCACTGCATCCCAGCCCAGGGCCCTGACAGGGGCAGGATTGGCTGCCCCTGTGCTGGTGGGGATACAGCCACAACATGCCAACTGAGCCACACCTGCCTCCCTGGATTTTGGTACCTGCTGCCTCCAGGCCTCTTCTGGCTCTTCAGGGTAAATGGCAGCAAGGATTCTGGGCCAGTCCTTGTCCACAACTGGGGCTTGGGAACAGCCAGGCACCAGTTCCTTGCGGTGCTTCTGGGGAACCAGCCAAGTGTCATCCTTTGCTGCAGGTTAACCCTCCACTGAGCTATAGGACCGGTCTTTTATGCTTCCGGCTCTGCCCCAGTCCTTCCGGTGAGGGGGGCGGGGTGATCTAGGCTCCGCCCCTTCAGGGGTGGGAAGGCTCCTTCCCTCCCCTGGTTGGAGGGAGGCCACTCAGACTCATTAAAGGGATGAAAAGTCCACCTTTGTAGCCACTGACCTATACTGTGTTTTAGGATCCTTAGTTTTAGCTGAGGGGCTGGGCCTGTGTCTCTTCATCTTTCCTAACCTTTTGAAATATCTTTAATCCATTCCCCCTTCATCCTTCATGATTTAATTTGCAGCATATAGGCCCAATTCTGCTTTCAGTTGCACCAGTACAACTCTGTGTTAACTCCACTTTAATCTGATTTACACAGATTTGTATAACTGAAGGCAACAGTGAACCATTCTTCCCCACCTTTTTTTCATTACTTTAACATGCTAATTGGCTTATGCTTGTAAATAATACATTCTTATGTAATACTGACCATAAAATGTTAATAAAAATTGAACAGAAAAAATTATCAAGCTCCATTAACATTATTTAACAAAGCTGATTATACTTTTAAAAAGCAATCGTGCTAACTGTAGGTTGACCAATAAAACAGTGGGACACTATCAAGACAAAAAAAAAAGAGAGGGAGGGGGAGAGAGAGAGAAATAGCTTGAGTCAGCTTTCATTTAATATAGTGTAATGAGGAATAGCTGTGTTGAAAAAAGAATTTTACATCCACTTGTCATCAGTGTTAATGACTGCACACAGTTCAAAGTTGGAGAGAATTAGTGGTTACAGATTTTTAAAAGATTAAATCCTTAACTGTTATTGATAACACCTTGGTTACGATAGCTGAACGTTTAAAAAAATCCAATTTATTTTTCCAATTTCAGTATTACCAACTCCTACCTTTAAAAAAATCCTGACTTAGGTCCACAAAAATAGTGGGATTGTCTTGCAAATCACAATGTTTAGATAATAATAAAAGATATGGAAGTTTCTTTTTCTTTGACTTCTGGTTTCTGATACTTTAAACTGCTCTTGGGTCATGTTGCCAAAACCATAAAGGCTAGAAACATATTGGGGTTTTTTTAAGTGAAAGCTGATGTTGTCACCTTAATAACACACTCCAGGAGCTTGGCATTCCACAACACACCAAATATCACACTCCTCATGCAATTTATGTTTTTTGTTTAATCTTTACACTTCACTCATCTTGGATTCAGCTAGATTTCTCAGTTTTACTTTCTATTTATAGTTAGACAGTTTCACTTTCAGATTTTCATTCACTGGCATGCAGTGTTATTCTGCCAAGAGTTCTCTGTGTGTGCTTGTGTGTGTGTCTAAAATAATAGTATAGAGATTTATATCACATCTATAGAATTCTATAGATTAGTTTAAAATTCTGTAGAAAATCCATCATTTTGTTTTCAAAGGGGCATTTTGTAGTCCAAGTTTAAAGTGAATGAATATTGCTGTGAGAAATGAAAAGCAGAAGCTTTACTAAGATGGAAAGGTTATTATATCACAGTATAACTAAACAGAACAAGCCCCACTCATTTTAATGATGTTTATACTTGTGACAAGATATCTATGAAAATTATCCATGTATGTTGTAAATATAAAACCTGACACTGAAGCCAATTTAATCCCTATTGAAAATAATCATACAGCAGGTAAAATAGTAATTTTGCTGTGGAAGAATTCTGTATTTGTTATGTAAACAGCATTTATATGACACTCAATAGAAGATGAAAACCTGTTTTCATAACTAAAAACAAGTAATTAAGAGATAAATGATAAGTCTTATCAATTTATATGTCCTCATTCTGCTGTGCTCTGGTCTAGTTCTCTGTATTCTTTTTGTAATGGATAATACACACACACACTCTCTCACACACACACACACACACACACACACAGAAGATATGTTCTGAATGGCACTGATATGTGGAGTCTATTCATATATGGGAATCCTGTAGTCTAGCATTGCTCTGCAGCTGTAGATCCCTTCTCCTCATCTGGTTGGTTTCTTCTAGCTCCCCCTCTTTAGTGGGGGTGGAAGTGATATGGAGTAATTCTTTATTCCTCTCTCTTCACAGTGGAGGGGACAGGGAACCTGGTTTGTCGTTGGTGACACATTCTTCTCTTCTTGTCCTACAGAGAAGCAATGGAGCTAGCAGTTCTTATTTCACCTCTCTAAAGCTCTTCTTCTCACAGAGGCCAGAGACGACTTCTCTTCCCCTTTATATAGAGATCAGGTTGGGCTTTTGTATTAATATCACGACCACCACTTCAGAGAGTCATCGGGCACAGTAATGGGAGAATCTAGCTCAAACTCATCCAGTTCTTCAGCAGAGCAGTGATTTGCTAGCTATGAGTAGTATTAAACGTGTGCTATTCGGATCCCTCAGTGCAAGTACGAAGTACAATGGATCCTGAATATTGCTTCAGAATAACCCAAAGTCAGCACATAATAGTAGGCAAATTAATCTGGATCTGAACCCAAATATCCCTGTCATTCTAGAAATTCTGATAAAAAATTCACCCTTTAAAAAGGAGTCCTTTAAAAAGTAGAAGTTAAATCCTAGTGAGGAAAATAGAAAGGAGCATAAACTCTGGGAAATGAAGTGATAAAAATATAGTAAGGCAAGCCAAAAAATAATTTGACAAACAGCTAGCAAAAGACTTGAAAAGTAATAGCAAATTTTTTTTAGGTACCTCCGAAGCAGGAAGCTGCTAAACAAAAAGTGGGGGCCTCTGGATGATTGAGATGGTAAAGGAGCACTCAAGTCAGTTTTCAGAATGGAGAGAGATAAATAGAGATGTCCCCCAGTCTTGTTCAACATATTCATAAATGATCTGGAAAAGGGGGTAAACAGTGAGGTGGCAAAATTTGGAGATGATATAAAACTACTCAAGATAGTTAAGTCCCAGGCAGACTGTGAAGAGCTACAAAAGGATCTCACAGCACTGGGTGACTAGACAACAAAATGGCAGATGAAATTCAATGTTGATAAATGCAAAATAGTGCACATTGGTAAACATAATCCCAACTATACATATAAAATGATGGGGTCTAAATTAGTTGTTGCCACTCAAGAAAAAAATCTTGGAGTCATTGTGGATAGTTTTCTGAAAACATTCACTCAATGTATAATGGCAGTCAGAAAAACAAACAGAATGTTGGGAATAATTAAGAAAGAAATAGATAATAAGACAAAAAATATCATATTGTCTGTATGGTAAATCCATAGTATGCTCACATTTTGAATAGTGCATGTGAATGTGGTTGTCCCATCTCAAAAATACATATATTTGAATTGGAAAAGGTTCAGAAAAAGGCAACAGAAATTGTTAGGGGTAGGGAATGGGTTCTGTATGAGGAGAGATTAATAAGGTTGGAACTTTTCAGCTTGGAAAAGAGATGACTAAGGTGGATATGATAGAGGTCTATAAAATCATGACTGGTGTGGAGAAGGTAAATAAAGAAGTGTTATTTACTCCTCATAACACAAGAACAAAGAGTCATCAAATGAAATTAATAGGCAGCAGGTTTAAAACAAACAAAAGGAAGGGTTTTTTCATACAACATACAGTCAACCTATGGAACTCTTTGCCAGAAGATATTGTGAAGGCCAAGACTGTAACAGGGTTCAAAAAAGAACTAGATAAGTTCATGAAGCTATTAGCGAAGGTGAGCAGCGATGGTGTCCCTAGCCTCTGTTTGCCAGAAGCTGGGAATGGGAGACAGGGGATGGATCACTTGATGTTTATCTGTTCTGTTCATTCCCTCTGGGGCACCTGGCATTGACCACTGTCAGAAGACAAGATACTGGGCTAATGGACCTTTGGTCTGACCCAGTATGAACATTCTTATGTTCTTAATTCAGCTGTCAAATACATCTATATAACAGAAAGTGACTCATCTTTTTTATGAGCAAATCTTTCAAATCAAATCTATAGAATCACAGAATTGTAGGGATTGAAGGGATATCAAGAAGTCATTTAGTCCAGCCTCCTGTGCTGAGGCAGGACCAAGTAAACCTAGGCCATCCTTGACAGGTGTTTGTCCAACATGTTCTTGAAAACCTCCAAAAATGAGGATTACACAGCTTCCCTTGGTAACGTATTCCAGTGTTTTACTATCCTTATAGTTAGGAACTTTTTTTGTAATATCTAACCTAAATTGCCCTTGCTCCAGATTAAGGTAATTTCTTCTTGTCCTGTCTTCAGTGGACATTCAGAACAATTGATTACCATCCTCTTTATAACAGTCCTTAATGTATTTGAAGACTGTTATCAGGATCCCTCTCAAATCTTCTTTTCTCAAGACTAAATATATACAGATATTTTAACCTTTTTTAATAGGACAAGTTTCCTAAACGTTTTTATCATTTTTGGTTTTGCTTTTTCTGTTACTTGGCCTCAATCAAATTGAAAAGGATAAAGTAAGGCCACATATGTGTCTGTAGTAGTGCCTTCTCCCAGCCCCTCCACAAACGCAGTCAGAGACCAATTGAAGTGCAGCACCTGTGTCCTTTTATTGCTTATGTCTGTTCCCACCACCTATTATTTACAGATACCAACACTCTGGGAGACTACTAACTTCCCAGCCAGCAGGGATCTAGAGCCCACGCTCCTCCCTTTCCTGTCTCCCCCTCCTTCCTGTCTCTTAGCCAGCTTTATAGGGCAGTCTGGCTACCCAAGCCTGCAGGTGGATCCAATCTGGTAATTAGAGCGTGACCCCTTAGCCAGCCTAACTAATGCCATTCTTCCCCTGGAACAGGGCTAACAGCGGGCTGGCTTGTTTCTCCTAGCCAGCACCCTGTTACAGTGTCATTATGATCAAAGTTCACATTCCGTGAAGTGCATGTAAATCCATAAGAGTCAGTAGAAAACTAGTGTAAAATTAAGTTTATCCACAAAGGATCTGTGTGTTGCTTTTGGAATGGTCCGTGTGGCTGGAAAGGGTAATACAGAGCATAGTAGTCAAACTGAAAAGAAACTCAGTTGGAAAAGCGACATGAAAAGATACAGTAACCACAGTGCATCAAACAATCAGAGAGTGGAACATATGTTATTCTTTACATTTCTCTGTGGACTTTGTGCCACACAGCTTTCTGGAATGGTATTTTCTATATAAAAGCATTGGAGTTCCTTAGGAATGCATTATTTACCTTGAAGAGGTTTGCTTTTGCCCTGCTAAAAGCCTGACTACACATCTGGTTAAGGAACAGGATTGTTGTTAATCCAGTGGTCAGTGCTAACTGACAGCAAAAGAGTTTAGAAGAAAACAATGTTTTCAATGTTCGGTTTTCTTTTACTTCAATTAAAAAGTCACTGAATTATTTTTAAAATACTTTATTCTGCTGTTTTCTCTTTTCTGCCTCCCATAGTGATACCCCCACCTGGGAAGCTGACAGTCCATGACGGATGTGTGAAATACACAGATCATGCTTTCCGGGAGAGATCCCATGGGGAAAAGAAAGGGAGGAAAAGCCTGTGAGATTCTTGTCATGATGTTTTCCCTCTATCGTTTCGTTGGGATGCACCCGTGGAACTCACTGGTAGTTCTGCTGTCAGGTCCCATAAATCTCAAGGGGAACTGGAAAAGGATGGGACTGTCTGAAAAGATGTCATGTGGCTCTTTGCACCAGCTCTGGGGAGGCCTGACCTATGTGCTAGAGTTGCCAAGGATTCCAAAGGAGGTGCATGGCTTGGATTTGCTTTTCCAGCTGCCATGCCCCCTCCCCACCCTGAAACAGATCTGAAAGGTGATTCCACACTTTGGAAATGGGCCACTCAAAAATAATTCCTGCCTCGGGCTTCAGTTACTGCTCCCCAGATTCCCAGTAGGCTTGTTTGTCACATTTTAGGGAAGAAATGAAGAAAACAAACAAAATGTTTTTAAATGAAAATGTTTACAATTTCTATAATGAAAAATGTAACATGTAAAACTAAACCAACCAGACAAAAAGGTAATTACGACTTAAAACCAGAACCCATTTGGGGCCCCAGTTTAGACTCAGGGAAGATAATGACTTCTGATTTCTCTCTGTTCATTGACACAGCTCTTCAGAACCCCAGGATGCTCAAGGATGCCCCACCACACCCCTTTTATTTTAAATGTCCTTTTAACTGTTCAGATTTTCCAGGGAAACAAGGCATATGTCAGCAATTGGACCTCTGAGGACTACTAATGAGGCCCCTAAAAATAAGCACAGGTGGGTTTCCCACCACATTAGACAACAAAATAACTCACAGAAATTCTTCTGTATCACAGGTCACTGCAGAAGGAATCCACTTTAGTCCAATTCAGATTTTTGTTAGCAGATGTCTTTGGACAATTAGTCCCTTTTCAAGTTTCCCTGACTTTGACAGAATGTTCATTTCAACCTTCTGAAGTCTCTCTGTTTCTCATTGATAAAGAGTGATGAAGAGAATTAAGAGCAACATATCTTTCCAAAGCCCATGCAGCTAATAATTATGGAATAGTAGTAATTAAGAATAATAAGTAACATGTGCATCAACAAATGCAATTATAGTCTAGGAGGTATAATTCTACCAACAATTGTATGAAATTGGTCACATTTTAGATTAATTAAACCAAGTTTAAATAAGTATCTACCATTTCCAACAACTAGCTAGTGTGAACAATTGGTGTCCACAGTGAAAGTGGTGAAAATTCTACTCTCTTTGGCTAAATTGTGTATTTTCTCCCTCCAGAAATTTGCTATTCAATAGGGATTATTTTTCAATGAAAATATGTGTTTGGGAGGGCATGGAGGCGGGAGGCAAAATTACACTTTACTGCATAAACCTGAGAAGAATGAGACCATATTTTCAGTAAGATATTGATTTATGTAGAGAATTGCACGTATTGCTCATTCCACCATCACAATATTCCTCTTCACCAAATTTCCGATGCCAGAGGGTCTGTGCCCTAAATTGCCCTGCAGAATTCAGCACAGTGCAGATTTGTGTCTTAAGTATAGGCTCTAAAATGTAATTTAATTCTTCAATTAAACCACATGATTTTATTAATTAGAGAGAGGCCTCACAAAAACCCAAATTTACAACATCCCTAAATTATTTAAGAATTCAAAACGGGCTGTTGATCTGGATTTCAGAGCTAGCCTGTATCTCAGCAATGGGCTCAATCAAAACCTCTAAACTTTGGGTGATCAGAATACAGATTCACATTTAGCAGCTCAGACTCATATAGTGATAATTGTATTTGTTTCTATGATCTGTTAAAAACAAATTCTTCATGGTTTTCCCCATTCCCACAAAGCTACTTGTACAGAGTGGGTTGATTGGACCTGGAGTACTTGTACTATATCACTGCAAGGTTCAGGTTAAAAAAAAAATCCACGTTGTTGACCAACGGTCTGGATTAACTGAAAATGAGACAGACCTCCAACTAATCCATTTCAGGTTTCAAATGAGGCCTACTGATGGGGCAACTTGGGAGTGTTTACTTCAGTGCAGATATACAGTGTGAGTGTTTGTGCTCAATAATGCTGATGCATTTGCCGACTTTAATATTGAGCCTTTGAGTATTAAGTCTCAACTCTCAAGGAACATGGAAGCCAGTGAGACTACTCACATGAGTAACATTAATCACATACTAAAAGTTTTGCAGGATCAAGCTTCATAGTTTTAAAAGCATTTAACAAGTTTTCTGCTTTTAAAGAAAATCACCAGTATCAGAAAAATAAAATTAAAAAAAGGCATAGAGGAAGGGAAAGTAGCATATTTATCCAGTAGTTGTTTCCTTGTTTCTCTTCTTCTGATAGATATAACAAGACATTAGGTTGCAATCCATAACAATGAAGTTTTCCATTCCAGGTGAGCATAACTTCAATTCTGTCTTGCAGCACAAATTATTCACCTCTCAAGTTTTCCTTCTGACCCTGAAATATGTTGCACAAGAAAATGTGTCTAGCAGCCTTGAAGTGGAAACAGCTAAATTATAAAGAACGCAGTGAAGCATCTAAGTGATTTGACAGCATCTTGCTAACAAATGGAATCTATAACAGCACACACTGGTACTCGCAAGTTCAGCGCAGTTAGAGAAAAGAGAGCATCCATTCATTCTTCATTTTTTGAATGGAAGACTGTTTACATCATGTGTGCAAATGCTTTTCCTCTACTGCTGTCGTGCTACCTATTGGAAAAGGTGAAGAGGTTATGTTTTGATATCTCCTGGAGATGTTGATTAAGGAAACAAAGGAAGCTGGTTCTTAACATCCCAAACAAAAAAGGGGAAATAGGCATCATCACACTCCTATCCCTAAAATGAGAAATGGGCCCTGCTTGGAGATTACAATAAGAACCAGAAGACAGATCCATAACACAAAGAGGATACATACATTCTGAGCACTTTCACCTCCCATCGAGTCAAGTCTGAGGTCCTTGTTCAGTTTATATCCAGTCCTTATCCATGATTGGACCCCTGTGAGGAGATGAGTGCCCTGAATTATCACTGAGGCCAAAGGGAGTTAGAGTTCTCAGCACTGTTTCAGATGTGCTCCAAATATTGCAGAGTCTGCCTTACTGAAGGCGGTTCCCATTTGGTTAACCCACTGGCTTCCATGAGAGTTGGAGATACTTAGGTTCTTTGCAGATTTGGTCCTCAGAGAAGAAACAGGAAACAACTGGACTACAGTATGTGGAACCTAGCCTAGTTTGAAAATCTCAGTTTTAACAATGTCCAGATATGTTGGGACTTTTTCAGTATCTTGTTAAGTACATTTAAAATAGACTACATACTGTCCAATATTGTGTCTATTGTTTTGTTTGAATGTATCATTGGTATATATTTCTGTTACGGGTAATTCCTTCTCTGTATTTCATCATTCTTGGTGTTGTATTGTTTCTCTCTTTGGGGCTGAACATGATTAACAGTTTGAGAAATCATTCTGGCTACTTTGATTTAACATTCAGCAGTATCCCAGGCAGAAAACAATAACCTACAGTTTAATCTGGACAGGCATTTCTCTTTTGCTTCCTGTTCTAAACTGTTGAATAGACAACTGACAGTTTCCACAATAATGATGGCTGCGTTTTGGCTCCCCCAGGTTGAAAAATTCAACTTGCCCATAAGATGTTTCCTGGCCAGCAGGTTGAATTCCATTGAATAACACTGAATTCCTAGGAAATGACACTTCTTTCCTGCACAAAAAATGAAATATTTATCCCTAACCCAACTCTTAGGGTCTGATCTTGCTTAGGCACTGGCAAAATTCCCATAAATAGGAAGGATTGGGTCCAATAGCTTATACTTCAGTTCTGTGCGCTTTCACCCACAGCATAACACAGATTTCAGTGTTGAAACTGTTTTGCTGTCACTTGTGGTGCCAAAGCAGAGGATTCGACTCTATTATTTCTGTTCCCCACTTGTCTGTCTTATGTAACTAGCCAGCACTAATAAACAGTCTAATAAACAAAGGAACTTTTTTTTCATTCAATATTTGAGAGTAAAATATACTTTTTGTCAGTATCTGGGCTAGTAAATCTGTATCATTTGAAAATTCACAGAAAATGAAACTGAAATTTGCTTCTCACTAGGAGGAATTTTTGTTTTTTATATCTTTCCCCATTATTTGCTTAAGTCAAGTAAAATTCATGTTATAAAGCAAGCTATAGCCATCATTTTCTAATTGTTTAGGTGCCAGTACAATGGCAGTGATTATATATGTCTAGGTAAGCATGAATTTGCGTTTGTATAATGCCTTTCATCCAGAAATTTCCAAACTATATATAGGGAACTTTTCACCTATCACTGAAATGCAACCGCTGCTAGAACGGAACATAGCAGTTATTACACAACACACATCATCATTACATAACAGCTTTGAATACACGATGTCAAGTTGAATATAAAGTTAAGTCTTACCCAGAATGTAATTATCCAGAAAGGAAAATGACCCATGCTCCAGATCCAATACTCCTACTCTTACAAAAAACACGAGATTTTTAATAACCACCTGCGGTCAGCATCTGAGTGTATCATCCCAAAGATACATCTTTAAATAATGTGGTTAAAAATATGTTATTAAACAGTTTATAGTAGCGCCAGATTGTATGCATATGACAGAAACTATTCATCCTGCATCTGATTGTATTATATCATGTATACATTTCATTATTTGATATAACATTGTACTAAACTTTATGTAAAGAAGGCAGACCTAAGAACAGCCCCTAGAACACCCATAGTATTTTGATCAAACAGGATGTAGATGTTGTATTCAGAACTAAACAAGAAACTGGTTGCTTTTTACAACAAAACACTAAGCCTTGTTAGCCAAAAAGATTTCAAACAACAAGAAACTGCATACACACATTTTTTTCACTAATACTGTACAATGCTGTTTCTCTTATCGTTTCTGACCCAGTGTTCACAAGTTTTTATTTGGCAATTGTCCTAAACATTCTTCTGTTTTTTATTCTAAACCTCAGGTGCATGTTAACTTACAAGTAATACTGTAACTTCTGAAGCATAGGACTTTGTTAGATTTTATGATGGCGGGTTAGATAATTCGCACTACTGATGCTGATGCTATGAATGGTCAGCATAAAATGAACATATGATTAACTTTAACAAGTCACAGACATTAACAATAAAATGAAAACTGTAATTTGCATGTATAAGTCCAGATAGTTAAAGCAGACTCTATAAAAATAGGAGCAGTT
The DNA here is from genome assembly GCF_003597395.2 of Chelonoidis abingdonii. Classification (NCBI taxonomy): domain Eukaryota; kingdom Metazoa; phylum Chordata; order Testudines; family Testudinidae; genus Chelonoidis; species Chelonoidis abingdonii. The sequence goes on along the minus strand of NC_133772.1, from coordinate 117,926,052 downwards.
TGACAATGTTGGACTTTTTTTTTTAAATTTGTTTAAAATAAATATTGAAAGACAGACAGATAAATAGATATTAAATCAGAATATACACATGCATAATATATGTGGATATAGGTGTGTAGGTGGTGGAATTTTAAAGGATTGTTACGCAATCATAATCTGAACAATATCAATGGGAAAACACTTTTATGCCAAACCACCTCTTAATGAGTGCACAGCACACTTCCACATCTGGAATTGGTATAATGTCTGAATTGAATCCGGCATTTGGTAGTTTTGGATTCCTGACAACTTTTTTTTCTTTATAGCGAAGCTGGATTTTCAACCCCCTCGAAGTCACATGCTCAAATGTAGGCTGGTCTTTTGAGTTCTCAGAACATGGCCAGCAACCATTTCAGAAAGATGTTCACTTCCCACAGCAAAACGCTAGGGAAGGAGGGTTAATGTGTTCTAACATTAGGAGAGGATTTTCCTTAAAATGAAGGGTTAAGGGCTACAATGGGTTATTGCACCAGCTTCTCATCTCTCGGGCACAGGGCTGCATGGAGGGTTTTTGAGGGCTCAGAGGAAAATCTGAAACTAAGACCTTTCCAAAAAATTACCACTGGAGGAGGCTGTGTGTTTGTGTTCATGTGTGTGTTGGAAAGCAAACTCACCCACCGCTAACCACACAGTGGCAGCTCCTGTACCATGGGGCTGGACCTGGCTCCCTGTCCAAGAACTGCAAACTGCTACATCGGGTCCCAAAACCACTTAGGTTTGTCCTGGCCACGTTTCCATCACACCGAATGGTGGCAGAGCCAGACCAGAGTGATTTGCTGAATATGATTATCCTATGCAGAACATGTATCACTTTTTTGTATTTAAAGTTATAAATATTGACTATGTATCCATGTTACAGATGTGGTTACAAGTGGGTGACACCCACTAGGCTAAATGCTTCCAGCCTAGACAGCTGGTTATGAAGGGCCTACTCAGAGTAGTGGGTCATTAGGAAAAATAATAAGCCTTAGGAGAAGCTTATCCTCTACTGGTGAGCCTTCCTGAGAATGCCCCAGACAGCCTATGAGTGGATGCTATGACTCAACAGAGCATGCTAAGGTTTGTCCCCAGACCACATGACACTGATCTCCATTTTGGGTACCTGTATTTTTCCATAAACTGGGCTGGGAACTGATTTTGGAAGAAAAAGTTCCTGCCATATGTTAAAGATAGATAAGGTGGGGTGTGACATCATCGAGGTGCTTCACTCCCCACACAATGACACTCCTGCAAACACCTAAAGATCCAAGACTGAACTGGGAGGAGTGTTGGTCCCAAAGATTTCTAGCTTGTGTATGGAAACCTGGTAGATTGCTTGAATTATCAACCAGAGTGAGAATTTGCAAATTCATATCCAATCTACCTAGTATTTTAGACTTATTTTGTGTCTTTGTTTATTTACTAGGTTATGTCCTTTGATCTGTTGCTATAACTTATAATCACTTACAATCTATCTTTTGTAGTTAATAAACTTGTTTTATATTTTAATCTCAACCAGTGTGCCTTTAAGTGAAGTGTCTGGGGAAAAATCTCAGCTGGGCTTAACACGGGCTTGTTGCATATTGCCCTACACATTGAGGGAGTGGAGAACTGGGTAATAAATTCATACTGGTTGGGGTTTCAATCAGAGCAGGACAGTACAGCTCTGGAATCCTAGGCTGCGGGTTCTTTTGGCTGCAGTCTCTCTATTGTTAGTTCATGCAGTGGCTGGCCAAAGCCTGCGTGCAACTGCAGCTGGGTGTGTCCCTGCCTGTGTGAATGATTGTGGGAGTGTAGCAGCAGGAGCTGGCTATAGCCTGTCACAGCAGCACAATGCTGAGCAGGAGCCCAAGTTGGTGAGTCATAGGGCTCAGAGGTAACCCAGTTCCAGATGGCACCCCGGGGCAAATTTGTCACAGGAGCACAATGGGCAGATTTTGTAGTGAAACAGAATTGAACTCACCGGAAGGCTGAGGGCTTCAGGTAAAGCAATGATCTGAGTTGGTGGCTCTCTGTTGTAGGAGTCAGAACTGAAATAGCAGCTGAGATTTACTAGCAGAGCCAAATGGATGAGAACTGGAGTAGCAGGTGGGCGTTTCAGAATCAGGACCAAAATGAATTATTGGAACTGTGTGTTGAGTATGATAGCAGGGGATGCCATGGTTTAGGATAAAACTATATCAGTAAACGTGCAGGGGACCACAGTAGGTGAGGATTGAGATGGGTTTGCAGACACATAGGGAATTTTCGATGTCACCTATCCACACTAAACATGTCCCTATTAGTCTTTAATTTCATGAGCATGCAATTGACTCAAAATTTAAAACCAGCAATAAATAGACATGTAAAAGAAAAAAAAAGCCAGAAAATGTAAACTCTCACTAATGTTTGCACTGATCTCATTACTTTCCAGTCATCACAGTTCTCAACAGGGACTCTACAGCATTACCATTTGAACTGAGTCACTCTATTATATTTTAATGTATTTCACTTAAATAAAACATTCCATGAGATGTCTTCTACAACAAGAGTAAAAGGAGTGTGTGCCAATAGCTTACTGTCTCTGAGAGTCCACAAAGGAACAAGCTGCTCTGAAGGCAAACCTAATCAACCAGAAAATTTAACAACACACCATATAGGCTATCCTAATTAACCCTGAATGGATGAGAGAAGTATGACCTTATTTTTCTCTGCTCACCTGCTTGATTCCTCCATTCACTGCCTTTTTTGTCCCTCAACATGGTCTTGCCACTGTTAGAACAAGAGCTTCCTACTCCTACACTACAGCTCCTTTGATTTGGAACAACCTTCCTGTAACTCTCTGTATCTTTGACTCATAACTCCTTGTACAATCTAATCTGAAAATACCTCTTTTCTCTCTTGACTTTGCTTTTAACTCATTCTCGGCCACTTTTACTGACCTTACAACTGTGTTGTCCTGCCTACGGTCTGTGAGTCAGGAGACTTGGGTCCTAATTCTGAATCTGGCAGACATGCTTTTTGACAAACCCATTAACTTTTCTGTAACTCAGTTTCCCCAACTGTAAAATGGAGACAATAATAGTCAGTCAGCTTTGTAGTATTCTTTAAGATCCTGTGATGAAAATAGCTATCTATATGCCATGAATTATTATTATTTCTTTATTTCAGTTTATCAGATGCTTCCACCATCAACATAATTATGAAGAATGACTTAGTATATTCATGACACAATTTATTTGCACAGCTGCTATCTACAATATGAATTAAAGTGTTTTGGGAAAGAGTTTGTATGAATGATTCTTCTTCTTCACATGACATCTCCAATATGGAGGTTGTCAACCACCTCTTTCCATCTTTCACAGTTGCAAAAGAGTTGTAAAAGTTCCATTTTCCTTTGGTTACCAGTCCCTCTGGCAATGTTTCCAAAATAATGGGTGCTCCGTCTTCCTTTTCCTTGTTTGCCTGTGATCTTGCCTCATAGTATGAGTGCTGGAGTCATTCTGTGATTGGTGAGCCATGTGTCCACAGAAAAATGTTATTCTCTTACCTATGGTCACAAGTATTGTAATCTTATTAAATTCATCTTTTTCACCATCTTGTCATTCGTAGTGTTGGTTATCCAGCTAATTTTTAACGTTCTTCCACAACACCAAAACTCAACTGCTCTGAGTTATCTCTCAGTATTCTTTTAAAGTGTTCAGCTCTCACATTCATACAGGAGGGCTGACTATAGGTAGCACTTCAGCAATCTAGTGCGGATGTGTAATTTTAACTATATGAATGATGTAACCCACATTAAACTTGAGTTACATTACACTATGATGAGAGTAACTGTGTGATAGGTGAATATCTCTGCCGTTAGCTTGTAAAACTGATTTGTTACCAACCTTTAGGGCCAGATTTTCACATTTGTGCTCTCATGCATATTTGCACATACCTCAACTACCCAATTACAGGTGAAAAAGACATATTAGCTTGTTCACATGACCAGTTATAGTCTAATATTTCTGTGAGCACATTTTCAGGTATTCATCACAGATATGCACCCCCCAGGGATAAACTGGTTCAAATATATGAACCTCAACCCTAGCTATTTCCCGACATTCATTCGAAACCCAGAGAAAACCTGTAGTGAGACTTTGGGTAGTTGGGAGCGCTACAGTCTCTTTCTGTTTTCTAAACATTCTGGCAGTGGTATTGAATATAGTGCATCTTCTTTTTAAGCATAAAGCAAGGAAATGTGACACTCTTAACAATCTTCATTTATAATAGCTCCCAAGATTTGGAGGAAATGGATTCACTGATGTTGTTAACCATATTGAACAGTTCACTGATGCAAAGAAATATATTTTTTCTTCTTGACATGGCGAGGGTAACAGAACAGAAAGACTTCTTCTTTGGCACTTAACCATCTGTTTTTCTACCAGTCATGCAACAAATATATTTAATATTCTTTTGAAAGGAATTCAACTGCACGATATAACAAGACAACCTATCATTTAAGCAACACTATGGTTCCATTCCCAGCTCTGCCAATAACATATCGTGTGACCCTACCATAGATAATTCACTTAATCATCGTAAAATAGATATACTGATACATATCTATTTTACAGATGTGTTGTGAGGCTTAATGCACTAAAGCTCGCTAAGGTGCTTTGAGATGTATGCATGAAAGGTGTTCTAGAAGGGCATTTTGTGACATATTTAACTGACACAATATAAATGACATATACATGAGAAAAGCAGCAGAACTTTGAAAATGCAAAAAGTTAAAACTTATCAATTTCATCTGCTTTTGTCTTAGAAGCATTTTTGTGTGAGTTTGGATTTTTGAATGCTCATCCAGATCTGAAATTGTACCCACATCTGAATGTTTTCCAAAGTTCATCTTAACTCTGTGAATGTACACATATCCATTAAGTGATCATTTTAGTGGCTCCGTAAGTAAGATTCCTTTTACAGTTGTACTTAAAGCAGAAACTAAAATCCTTTGATTGCAAATGAAAAACAAAAATGAGGATTGGGGAAAAGCTTCCATTTTCTGATCATTATTATGTAAAGCTCCAATCCTGCAAACACTCACGTGCATGATTAAGTTTATGAACCTCAGTAGTTTCATTGGTTTTAAAAGGAACCACTCAAGAATGTAAAGTTATGTATTTCCTTAGGTGCTTACAGGATCAGGGCCTAAACTTGATGAATATTGTTAAAATTATATGCTTTTGAAAATCACCTCTGTTTGAAATTCACTAGAGACTGTCTAACTTTATAGATAGATAGACAGATATAATATGTGTATGGACAGCATTGAAGGAGATTCTGAAATCTACAGCAATGTGAAATGTTCAACAGTGAAGTAAAAGTACTGTTACTGGAAAACTTTTCCTGTCCTTAATAAAGGAAAGGCCACCACTGTACGGTATATTGCTGCAAGAAAAAGACCATGATTTTTTGCTCTGATATGATGATAAAGACATCCTATAAATAAGAAAAACAAAGTAAACCAACCCCAATCACCCTAAGGAGAAATAAAATGCATTGGTTTCATACCAAATTTACTTCTGCAATAGAATAGAAACAGAGAAAGAAAGTCATGCAGAGAAAATGGAAGTTTCTGCTCTGAAAGATAAAATGATAGAGGCTTCGGCACCAGGATCAAGAAATTCCGATCAGCTATGGACAGTTTTAGGAAAGAAATAGAGAGATTTTTTTGTAAAGCTTCTTTTAGCTGATAGAAAGCATCCTGACCTAGGGCTGCTTCTAAGAGGCTTTATTATAGATATTCACAGAAGCTGTTTGAGCCTGACTTCTGTTATACACAGTAGATATTACTGATGGTTGAACCTCACAATTTTCATTTTTCTTTAGTTTGGTGTGGATAAGCATTCAAAATGTAGTAGCTTGATTCAGTGCCAGTCTTACATGTTCTTACAGAAGCATAAGAATTAGTTTGGAGGAGTCACTTTTTTCAAAACCCTTCCTTCTCTGGCCCCAACTGGCCCTCACTACTCACTCCTTCCAGGTTTTAATCAAAAACGGAAAACATGCTTGAATACTGATGCTCTTAGTCAGAGCTTTTCCTACCAAGGCAGCACCGCATGTAGTGAGGTTATATATGCCCTGTCTGCACATCTCTAGGACCAGTTCTGACCTGATCTGAAGTGTATCTGGACTAGCCATATCTCTTGTAACAGAAATTCTTGTAAGCCGAAGGTCCCTTGGGAGAGTTCTGCTGCTTCCTACTCCTAGTAATAAGATGAGACATTATTTTATGTGGTATATCACCTACGTCAGTCCCAGACTTTTTAATTACCTATATTGGAGTTTGGTCCAGGCAAAGAAGTTCACAACTGGATCTGAAATTCATTAATATTCAAGTAAATTGAGCACCAATGTTCTTGTTAACACTTATTTCTAATCTCCTGGGTTCATCCCTGTTTGTTGATTCATCCAGCTCTCATAGATATTATGTAGCTTTTCCAAAAAAAAAAAGAGAGAGAGAGAGAGATGTTAGTTTGGGATTATTTATGTTTTAGTCTAGGTACTTATACTGTGTTCAAATTTACAACCTGAGATCAATATTAAAATAATTAACTATTTGTCTAGTTGTCTTCATAGAATCATAGAAGATTAGGATTGGAAGAGACCTTAGGAGATTATCCAGTCCAACCTCCTGCTCAAAACAGGACTAAACCCCAATTAACTCATCCGAGACAAGGCTTTGTCAAGCTGGGCAATAAAAATCTCTAAGAATAGAGATTCCAGTTTTTCCTAATACCCAACCTAGACCCCCCCACTGCAACTTGAGTTCATTGCTTCTTGTTCTGCCATCTGCCATCTGCCACCACTGAGAACAGCCGAGCTCCATCCTCTTTGGAACGCTCCTTCAGATAGTTGAAGGCTGCTGTCAAATCCCCCCTCAGTCTTCTCTTCTGTAACCTAAATGACCCCAGTTCCCTCAGCATCTCCTCGTAAGTCATGTGCCCCAGCCTCCTAATCATTTTCATTTCCCTCCACTGGACTCTCTCCAATTTGTCCAATTTAACTGTTAACTCAAACTGTAACTGAAATTTTGCTACTAACTGGACTCCTCCCAACACAAAAAAACCCCTCTAGCCTTGGTTAAGTGGTGCTTTAAACTTGAACTGGCTGCCCTGTCACAGAGTATATATCTGGGAGCTGCAGTGTTCCTGGCTCTGGACAGAGTAATGCAGTGGGGATGCAGTGGCTGGAATTACAGCAAGTCATCATCTGCTCATCCAAACATTCTGCTAATCCAATCACCCTGTATAGCTCCTATGTTGTTCTGTAGTAGGGTCGCTCTCATTCTATTCTCACTTGAGCTGTGCTAGCTAGGCTAACAGAGTGGAGTAAATGGAGTGTACTAATGGGAGCTTACTGCTGCAGTGAAGACAAACCCTTAGGCTATGTCTACACTACAAAGACTATACTAGTATAGCTTTGTGAGTGTGGTTATACTGGATAACCTCATAGTGTAGACCAGGGGTAGGCAAGCTATGGCACGTGTGCCAAAGGCAGCACGTGAGCTGACTTTCAGTGCCACTCACATTACCCAGGTCCTGGCTGCCAGTCCAGGAGACTCTGCATTTTAATTTAATTTTAAATGAAGCTTCTTAAACATTTTAAAAACCTCATTTACTTTACATACAACAATAGTTTAGTTATATATTATAGACTTATAGAAAGAGACCTTCTACAAATGTTAAAATGTATGACTGGCACACAAAACCTTAAATTAGAGTGAATAAATGAAGACATGGCACACCACTTCTGACAGGTTGCGCCGACCCCTGGTGTAGACATAGTCTACACTGATGGAAGGTTTTCTGTCAGTGGAGAAGCACCACTCTTCCCTTAATGACAACAATATTAATGGAGAAATTCTTCCATTGTCATAACTGCGTCTATGCTCGGGGTTAGATCAACATAGCTGTGCTGGACAGGTGTGTGGATTTTTTCACACCCCTGATCAACATTGCTATTGCAACCTAACTATTACATGTAGACTAGGATTTCTAGTTCTAAACTCTTTTGAGAATAATCAAGAACAGGAAAAGGGTCTCAACTCTGATAAACTATCCATTGCAAGCTAACTGCCTAATGGTAGTTCTTATCAAGTCAACTTTTGTTTCATTCTCTTTGATGATTTTTTCCAAATCTACTAAGAGAAAAAAGACAGTTTTGTTTGCTTTGATTTTGTTTTTCAGAGAAAAACATTTATATACTAACTCATCTGATGGTTTTGTTTCATACTGTTGCTTAGCAATGGGGATATGGTTTGCACATTATGCGCTGACCAGGCTGCTCCAATATCTGTAATGTCCCTAAATGAGAGAATACAGCAAGTTAGAGTCACAGACTTCACCTTCAGCAGAGAAGTATAATATCCAGTGTTGGTGTTAACAAAGAGCTCTTTTATAATAAGCACATTCCTCAAAAATACAAAGTTGAGTCTGGAGACGCTGGTGTTAGAACGTTTAGTTCAGCAGATGTTTCTATTCAATATCAGAAGTGGCCTCAGTTCTTTTGAATTGATCAGGGAATTAAATGGCTTCCTTAAAATCTGCAAAAATGGATGTTTAAAATAACACACCAATATTTCACTTATAATTGTACCTTTAGTGTCAGCTTAGGCACTGTGGAGGAATCTTATAATTGTTTGTGTGGTTTCCTTGAAAAGCAGCAAATTGGTGATTGTTAAAAAGAGGATGTTCTTGGTCTTATGAACAAAACAAAGGCTCTAAAAGGTCTGGTTAAACACTGTATTAATTTACATTTCACTTAATGCAAGTATGTTGGTATAACTGGTAGCAGGGTAACAGAAAAACTGAAAATTTTACCCTTTTGAGGAACACTGGCGATGCAGAGACAAAATTGTATTATTCAAAAGGAAGAGCAAGCACTTTGTGCACTTAAATGTCTATTAAGTTAAATGTTTCAGGGTGATTGCAAAGGTGGCCCTGGTTATCTGCCAATTCACATACTGTTGGCTGCAAGTATTGAGTCAGCAATTAATACAGAATTGCAGAACTGTCTCTATTCAATGGAGCAGAAATATGCATCTCTGAACATTTCAAAACATTTGCTTGTCTTTTCCCTTTGTTAAATACGCAGATTGGTATGCACAAGAGTTGACTAAGTGGCCATGTGTTGTTCTACTCCTCATTCTACTTCTTTTAAGGGTCCTGGGAGATCATATAATATAGACATGAATTGACTATACATGTGCCAATGACTTTTCAAGAGTAGTTGAAAATCTATTATTACCATAGGTATGCAGGCATTAGTACTCCCAAGGAATCCAAAAAGCACTTTAAAATACACATACAGCAATATCATTTTCACAGCCAACACTGACGTCCTACCACATCTTTATGAGTTGTAAACGAAAAGTTCTTTCCTGCACCTTGAGGTGGGTGCTCCTGCGCTTTATTGGCGGATTTGCTCACCTCAGTGAAATCTTCTCCTCTAGTGAAACCCACAGTTTGGGTCAACTCCCTCCTGTGACTGATCAGGAAGTTGCGAGGTTTGGGGGAACCCAGGACCCGCCTCAACTCCGGGTTCCAGCCCAGGGCCCTGTAAGATTGCGCAGCTGTCTATAGTGCCTCCTGTAACAGCTGCATGACAGCTACAACTCCCTGGGCTACTTCCCCATGGCCTCCTCCAAACACATTCTTTATCCTCACCACAGGACCTTCCTCCTGCTGTCTGATAATGCTTGATTGTCTGATAATTGCTCAATCCTCCAGTAGCACACCCTCTCACTCTCAGCTCCTTGTGCCTCTTGCTCCCAGCTCCTCACATGTGCTCCTTGTCTCTGGCTCCTTCCTGTGTGACTGGAGTGAGCTCCTTTTGAAACCCAGGTGCCCTGATTAGTCTGCCTTGATTGGCTGCAGGTGTTCTAATCAAAGTAGCGATCTCCACTGCCTTCTAGAAAGATCTTAATTGGCCCCAAGTGCCTTGATTAACCTGGAGCAACTGCCATTTGGTTACCAGGGTACTAGGGATTTGTTTAGCCTGGGGCTAACATACCTGTTCCTCAGTACTTTACTGTAGCCATCTGGCCTTGCCCCATCACAGAGTGTACAGAAACTTTCCGCAACACTTAAGGATAGGAAGTGAACGGGGAAACTGGATCTATTTAGGCTTTCAAAAGAAAGGTTAGATGGACAGATTGTAATTACATATTCTGGAATTTGGCCAGGAAACTGTATTTAACACTCCTGCTCTTCTGAAAAGTTCTATGTGATCTTTCACGACCAGAAGTGGTCAAGAAATCAGTTTTATCTCTCATCCAAAATGGAAGTACCTCCAGCAATATAGAGTTATCTCAAACCATGTTGTCAATTTACATCAGCTGAAAGTCTGGCTTCATTGATTTAAATGGAATTACTTCTGATTTACACAAGCATAAATGAAAGAAGAATTAGACCCAAGGTTTTCTTACTTTCCTTATTGGGGAGAGGCAACTCACTCATGAAACCCTAGCTCATTCGTTAGGTATTTCCAGAGCAGAATAAAAGTTGAGCCAAAAGTTGGAAATCACATGTGGTTTGAGCTCAGAGACCAAAACTATTTCTTTAACAAGCATATGAAGTTTACTGTAACTTGAACTGTGATCACACAAGGGAAGACCTGGTGCCCCATATACCATGTTATGTAGCCTCTTTGACATTTCCTCAAGGACTTTCTGGCTGTATTTGTTCAAGCCATTCTGTGACACACAGATTTTTATCATGTCTAATTGTAACTACAAGGCCAATGCAAATACACAACACTACACACTTGTTTCTGGGGAAATTTACATTTACATTAACTATAAATTACCTAGAAAACTATTACATATTGTAAAAAAAAAAAGAGAGAGAGAGAGAAAGGCATAAACACTTTATGATAATGCTATTACTGAAATCTCCAATTTTCCATTAATGTTTAAATGGAAATGGAGAACTACTTTGAGCAATCCTATGTTGTTTCAAACACATGTTTTGCATACTGCTAATCTTTTCAGTGTAAAAAATAACACTGGGGATTTGAGTTTAAGGGAATTAATTCCAGCAAAATTCAGTGGCAATTGGATCCCTAACTATCTCTTCTGACAATTTCAGTGTTGTAGCTGTGGTGGTCACAGGTTATGAGAGAGGTGGGTGAAATAATATCTTTTAGTGGACCAACTTCTTTTGGTGGAAAGGACAAGTTTTCAAACTTCACAAAGCTCTTCCTCAGCTCTGGAGAAGACAATCAAAGGGCCTGAGCTTAAATACAAGGTGGGATAGATTGTTAAGGATAAGGGGTTCACACATGATGCACTTAAAATGAAGTGGACAGTTAAGGGTTAGCAGGCAGTAGGGTGTGTTATAAGCTGTTGTAATGAGCCATAAAATTGTGTTTCTGTTAAGTCCAAGATGTTGTGCAGGTTCCTTTGGAATGTTTATCATCATTATCTCAAATGAATTCACGCAGAAAAATGACTAAAAAAAAATACCCTATCACCTCTAGGTGAACACTTTTCAAAAAGTGATGACTCCATATCTGACTTCTCAGTCCTCATCCTCAAATGAAACCTGCAAATCAACTTCAAAAGACAAGTCTGGCAACTCTTAACTTTGCTGGACACTACGAGCCTGCCTACACTTCAGTGAAGATGCTACTGCATGACAGGACAGCTTCTCTCACCAGCGTAGTTAATCCACCTCGATGAGAGATGGTAGCTATGTAGATTGCAAAAGCCCTCCTGTTGACATAGCGTTTTCTACACTGGGCTACGGTCAGTATAACAGCGTTGCTCAGGGGTGTGGAGTTTTCACATCTCTGAGCGAATGTAGTTATACTCATGTAAATTTATAGTGTAGATATAGCCTAAAAAACATGGACTTAAGAAAGACACTGGTTTTATGGCTTATTACAACAATTTGTAACACACGCTACTGCCTACTAACCCTTAATTGGCCACTTCATTTTAAGTAGTCTTCTACAGCATGTGTGAACCCCTTATGCTTAACAATCTGCCCCACCTTGTATTTAGCTCAGATCCTCCGGTTACTTTCTCCAGACCTGAGAAGATCAGGAGGAGAATTAAAAGAGAGGGGGGGAAAAGGTTTATGTCAAAATCTATAAAACTCAGTTTTAAGGAAGAAGGTTTTAATTTACAATTTTTTTTTCTCTGAGCGTGTGAAACGCCTGTTAGAAAAGTAAATAGATCAAGAGACCATTTGGCATTTTGAACAGTTTTATTACTTGAAATCTGCCTCAAAGTCAAAAAAGCAGGCCCTCTAGACTTGTTGGGGATTTTTATAGGTCAGTTTTGTAGCCAAAGCTCGAAGATGTTTTACATTCCTAGATTCCCTATACTCTCCTATTGCCTTCCCTGTTAGGCCTACTCCTGCTGACTGCCATTATCAAATTTTCCCAGAATGCAAACATCAGTCAGAATCTTATCTAAGCATTGTTTCACAGTAGCACCCATGTTAGTCTGTATCGATAAAAAGAACAGGAGTACTTGTGCCACAAGTACTCCTGTTCTTTTTATCTAAGAGTGTAACAATTACCTTCATCCCTGACATGGAGCCAGAGCTGAGTATAACATGTTTGTGGTATCCTCTGATTTGCGTCACTTCTGAACTTGTTTTTTCCTTACCTGCCTTGGTGTTTTCTGTCCTTCAATGAATTAAAAACAGGAAGAATTGCTATCCTTTAAAAAAAAATCATTTCAAATGTAACTAAAAGTAAACTATTTGTGGAAAGCATTATCTAGTGTTAGGATTTGTGTCTGAACTCTTTGGGCCTAATTCTACTTTTGCTTACATGAGTGAAAATTCAGAATAACTCCAGGGAGCTCAGAGGAGTTGCTCCAGCGTGACATTCATTCAAATGAGAGTGGAATGTAGCCCTTTTGTCCTCAGTTTAGTCACCTATGAAATATGTATAATGATACATATTAACTTCAAGTCATTTTATGTGGTGAAGGACCTGATCCTGACCTTATTTACACTGTTATAAGTCTGGAGCCAATGGAGTTATACCAGAGTAAAGAGTACAGTTAGGACCCCACTACTTGTAAAGTGCTTTGTGACCCCCAAGTGAGAGATCATATATCACGCAAAGGACTAGAACCTGATTTCACTTGCTGCACTATACACCTTGAATATCTCCACTCCAGGTTCACATCACTGTAAATGAGATAACATTTTGGCTTAAAGATATTATTTGTCCGTAAGTTTAGACAGGTGCATGTGACAAAATGGCAATGCTCATTTTTAGGTGACATATCTGAGGAGCTGTCCCAGATTGGGGTGTCATTAAAGGATGTTTTGGATCAAATTGATATATTAAACACTAAAAAGCCACCAGGACCAGATGGTATTCACTTTAGAGTTCCAAAGGAACTCAAATATGAAATTGCAGAACACCTAAATGTGGTATGTAATCTATCACTTAAATCAGCTTTTGTACCAGATGACTGGAGGACAGCTAATGTGACACCAATGTTTTTTTTAAAAAAAGGCTCCATAGGTGATCCTGGCAATTAGAGGTCAGTAAGGCTAATTTCAATGGCAAGCTAATTGGTTGATAATGCAGTAAAGATTAACATGATTTCTTGGGGAAGAATCAACATGGCTTTCGTAAAGGGAAATTATGCTTCGCCAATCTATTAGAATTATTTGAGGGGATCAACAAAGACGTGGACAAGCGTGATCCAGTGGCTATAGGGTACTTGCACATTCAGAAAGCCTTTGACAATGTTCCAAACCAAAAGCTCTTACGCAAATTAACCAGTCATGGGATAAGGGGGAAGGGTAGAAATAAATGATCAGTTTTCAGAATGGAGAGAGGTAAATAGCGGTGTCCCCAGGGATCTGTACTGAGACCAGTACTGTTCAATATATTCATAAATGATCTGGAAAAAGGGGTAAAGAGTGAGGTGGCAAAGTTTGCAGACACAAAATTATTCAAGATAGTTAAAAAGCAGACTGCAAAGAGTTACAAAGGGATCTCACAAAACTAGGTGACTTGGCAACAAAATGGCAGATAAAATTCAATATTGACAAATGCAAAGCAATGCACATTGCAAAACATAATCCCAATTATACACACAAAAGTATGGGGTCTAAATTAGCTGATACCAGTCAAGAAAGAAATTTTGGAGTCACTATGGATAGTTCTCTGAGAACATCTGCTCAATGTGCAGTGTCAGCCAAAAAAAGCTAAGAGAATGGTAGGAACCATAAGGAAAGGGATAAATAATAAAACAGTAACTATCATAAGGCCTCTATATAAATCCATGGCATGCCCACACCTTGAATTTTGCATGCAGTTCTGGTCATCCCATCTCAAAAAAAATATTAGAATTGGAAAAGATATAAAGAAAGGCAAACAAACAAAAAAATGATTAGGGTTATGGAACAGCTTCCATATGAAGAGAAATTAAAAAATCTCAGACTTTTAAATTTGGAAAGTCTAAAGGGGAATATGATAGAAGTCTGCAAAGCCATGAATGGTTTGGAGAAAGTGAATAATGAAATGTTGTTTACTCCTTCATAAAATGCAAGAACCAGGGATCACCCACTGAAAATAATAGGCAGCAGGTTGATAAAACAAAAGGAAGTACTCCTTCACACAATGCTCAGCCAACCTGCGGAACTCATTGTGAGAGGATGTTGTGAAGGCCAAAACTATAACTGGGTTCAAAAAAGAATTAGATAAGTTCCTGGAAGATAGGTCCATCAATGGCTATTAGCCATTCACTTGATGATTACTTGTTCTGTTCATTCCCTCTCGGGCACCTGGTACTGGCCACTGTCGGCAAACAGAATACTGGGCTAGATGGACCTTTGGTCTGACCCAGTAGGGCTATTCTTATGTTCTTAAGATATTCAGGGATGAAACCCCAGGCTCTGTTGTCCTTAAGCCTCTGACTTCCAAATGTTGGGACTGGATGATAGGGGATGGATCACTTGATGATTACATGTTCTGTTCATTCCCTTTGAAGCATCTGGCTTCGGACACTGTGGGTAGACAGGATACTGGGCTATATGGACCTTTGGTCTGACCCAGAATGGCCACTCTTATGTTCTTATATTCATTAGAACTAGTGAAGTGCTGCAGAAGATTTTCCCACGCAGCTCTGCCACTGCATCTTTGTTGTGAGTGCGATGTTTCTACCATTTCAGTCCAAGTGGGGGGGAGGTTGCTGTACAACTTTGCTAAGGCACCATAAATTTTTCATGTAACAGTACAGGCCTGGAAGAAACTGTGTTTATATCTACAGCAATGACAGTCTCGTCTTCCTCTGTTACCTCAGTAAGTTTTGATCATACCACATGCCCCCAGGGCTGAAAGGCCAGTGCACTATCCCACTGGACTATTTTGCACTAGCATTCAGAGTTCCAGTGGAATACAAAAATGGGCCATTGATTTCTTCAGGGCTTTCTTTAAGAGACTACATTCCAGGTACTTTCAAATGGATTTCCATGGAACTTATCAGTAAAATATTTCTGATTTAGAAAATATTAGTAATATCATTGCCATGTTAGAATGGATCAGGATAAAGTTTGCACTTTGTTCCTTTTAAACACAGCTTGCTGAGATCATGCAATATTAAATAAAACCCATCTAGACCCTTTGCT
The DNA here is from genome assembly GCF_003597395.2 of Chelonoidis abingdonii. Classification (NCBI taxonomy): domain Eukaryota; kingdom Metazoa; phylum Chordata; order Testudines; family Testudinidae; genus Chelonoidis; species Chelonoidis abingdonii. The sequence continues at coordinate 117,910,402 of NC_133772.1, read as the reverse complement.
GCTGCAACAATTCATTAAACCCTCCAGGCGTAAAATGTGAGGGATTTGATGGCTCAAGGAGTTTTTCACCTCTAGCTTGCTGGTGTGAATCCAGCCTAGGTCAGTAGTCAGTAATTCTGAGTTGATACCATCTAATGCTTCTTCAGTGGCTCAAGGGATATGAGTTCATGGTTTCAGTCCAGTTGCCAAGTATTAATATCACAAAATTTGCCACCTCATACAGCACCTATCTTGACCATCTCAGCAGAGTGACTGAGCCCTAAAGGAGCAAGTAAACTGAACTTTCCTCTTATCTTCAGTGGTCCCAGGTTTGAGGCACACTGGCAAAACAGTGTGGTAAAACTCATACAGTGGTCAGCTGTCCCCATCCGCTGGATCACAGAAAAAAATGAAGACTAATTTCTAAGGGTTTCAATTCATCGTCTTTCACAAACACTACAATTCACCAAATACATCAACAAACTATAGTGTATGAATACCTTTAGGCTGGAAATTGGATGAGGGTTTCTAACCCTCAGAGTAGTGAGGCTCTGGAATAGCCTCCCATAGGAGTAGTGGTCGAAAAACCAACTGATTTTAAGACTGAACTTTATATGTTTATGAATGGGATTATATGATATGGGGATGCATGTGATAACAGGGATCTGGACTTGATGATCGAGGAGGTACCTTCCAGTCTTATGTCCTAGGTTTATACAATTCTGTTTTCTATGTCCTCACCTTCATATGTGAGTAATCTTGCTACCTGGCTGCTAAGGGAAAGAACTGGGAGACATTTCAAGATGCAGAAAGAAAGACACACTCTGCTCTGTCATGTGGGAATAAAACATGTGGGTAATTTGCCTCAGTTGTTGATGAAATTAGAAGTACAGTATTTGTTTGATGTAAGATGAAGAAGCAAAGCTATAATCCTAAAGCAACAAAGCTATTATCCTAAAGCAATAGCCAAGGGGCAAGATATGATAAATTTGCTGGCAGACACCAAATCTAAACTCATTTTCTTTAGATCAATGCAAATATTTACACTTTCTTGGGAATGATTGAAGGTTCTTTTAAACATATATATATATAATCACAAGGACTGGATACGGGTACAGGTTCAGGAGTGGAACTACCATCAGCCACCTCCTCTACATGGATGACATCAAGCGTTCTAAGCATGAACGAGCATGGACTCGTAATCCACCTGACGCCGGATCTCAGTGAGGATTCGATGCATTCGGACTGGAGAAAGTGTGCCGGATGGTAGTAGAGAGGGAAGGTAGTCAAGACTGAGGGTGACAACAGCGGCCACATAGCAGACATAACAGACCAGCTCAAAGTACCTTGGCATCCGCAGTCACATGAAACCACGATGAGGAAGCAAGAAGACAGCAAATCCAAGTATACCAAGATAGACAGGTCCTGAAGAGCCAGCTCAGTGGGAAGAACAAGATCCACGCCATCAACGATACGCCCTGCCGGTCATCAGATACCCTGCGGTAGTGAGGGCAAAGGAGGACATGGAGGCTGCCGATGTGAAAACCGGAAGCTCCTACATGCACGGAGGTTTCACCCAAGTCCAACGAGACTGTATACCAGCGGAAAGAAGGCGGCGGCGGTGAGCTCAAGGCCACTATTCTGGATGAAACCCGAACATCCAGGAGTACATCCAGTAAGATGGCCCCAAGATGAGCTGCTAGAGAATGCCTGAGGCAGCAGCAGACATAGGAAGACCAAGCAGAAGAAGTCATGGCAAAACAAGACCTTCATGATGTACCTCAAGATAGCTGAGTGGCTGAATTGGAATCCTACAGTGGCTGAAAGGGCTGGACTAAAAGACAGCACTGAGGCATGATCATAGCAGCACAGGAACACATGAGCATCCAGATCCATTGAGCAGGGTCTACACACTAGAGAGACCAAGTGCAGACTGTGCAAGAGGCTCAGAACGTCCAACACATAGTGGCAGGAGTAGATGCAGCAGAACAGCATACACTGACGCGACAACCAATGCTGCGCTCTGTTACAGACATCTGCCATAAGGTAGACCCTCCCAAACCGAGGGAGATTCGCAGAAGGTGTGAGAATGCAGGAGCTAAGATTCTGTGGACTTCCAGATCCAGACGACAGGCAGGTACTGGCCAAACCAACTCGTGGTAATAGACAGGCAGGAAGACAGCGGTGGTGATAGTACATGGCAGTGCCAAGTACAGCAACATCAGGAAGAAGGAATATGAAAGCTGAAAGTACAGCCTTGAAAGAGACTAAAAGGATGGGAAAGTGAAGGCAAAGTGGTCCAGTGGTGTAGAGCCCTCGGCTGTGACTCCTAAGCTGGGTGAGGGCTCCACAATCCAGAACACATCAAGACTCTGTCCAGAGAGTGCAGTGCTAGAACAGCTAAGATACTGCGCAACTACAAACTCAGGCCTCGGTAACCGAGTGAGAGACACATCCACCATGGGTGAGAGATGGAATTTTTTTTTTTTTTTTTATTTCTAAGCCACCAGGCAAGCACTCTGCCCTAGAGTGTTGCTGCCATCCATTTGGGATTGGGCCATCCTTGCTGCTTTGATATAACATAAGTTTTTGTGTAGAAGGTGGTCTTTCCCGCTGTTTATAGTGCAGCCATGGGAGGTCTGTCAGATGTAACAGCTACTCTTTATCTGCATGGAATCTGGGTAAATCACATGGAACAGATGGAAATATAGTCATGTATCCCACTCCACCTCTTAGCAGCAGCTTGTAACATTCCACACGCATGCCCCACTCACCAGAAGAGAGGAAAAAAGACTGATAGGTTGGTTTCCCAACTGCTAGAGGATAATCACTTTGTTTATAAATAACTCTAAATATGAGCATTAGGAAAAGAAAACAAAACCAGCAAACAGTTTAAATGATCACAGCTGCTCTGTACGTGTATTTTACAATTACATTCCAGATTTCAGTAAGTTAATGCTAGGAAATTGGAAATTATCCCAATCCACAGTGCCAGTTCCAAGTGAACTTTTTTTTTTTAATGCTAGAAGATGATAAACCCTTCCCATCACAAGTTTGTAACAGTATCATTTTTTTGAGTCCCATGAGACACTTGTCGGTGCTCTTGCCACTCTCTTTTGAGGTTCTTCACACACAAAAGCCTGCATTTGTAATAATGCTCATCACCCCAAAGGGTTAGATGGACTGAGGAGCTTTTTTCACTTTTTAAATCATACTGAGAATTCCAGATTCATAAAAATGATAACTAACAAAGGCTAACACTTACAAGGTGAATGTCCGAAACAAAGAGTTTATTTAATGGAACATGGATCAAGTGGGTCAGCTGATTACAAAGCAGTTGTTTTTTTAATAGCAATGGGCCAAACTTTCAAAACAGCTCTGTTACCATCTAAGCACAAAATAAGTGGTTACACGAAAGAAATCTCAACATACTGGGTACAGAAGTTTTTGAAAAAATCAGCCCTTATTTAGGCACCTGACAGGGATGTGAGTTCTTTTAAAAATATGTCTGGCTATATAAGTTCATTAAAAACTCTACCCTCCTTTCTTAATTTTTATCTCTGTCCCCCCTCTCAATTAGTCTCACTTAATGGTTACACAAGGAAAGATTTTGTACTTCTGGCAGTTCTATACATCAGTGATTAAAACATTCATGACTATAATGCTATATAAATATTAACTAATTAAGTCTTACAACATCCCTGCAAGGAAGAGGAACAATGAACCTGTGATTATGGCAGTAGCCTTAGACTCTGGAAACATGGATTCAAACACTGCTTCTACCATAGACTTCTCCTGTATGACCTCTTGTGCAAATCCGCCTCATTTCCCCATCTGTAAAATGGGGATAATAGCACTTCCCAGCCTCCCAGGGGGCTGTGAGAATAAATAAACTAAAGATAGTGAGGTGCTCACATGCTACAGGAATGGGAGCCTAATATAGATAAGTTATTGTTTGCCTTAAGAAGGATTTCTATTCACCTTTAATGGACACAATGGTCTGGTGACCAGTGACCATTGCTTATTATATTAATCACAATGGTCTCATTCTTACCTCGTGTTCCAGTATCTGTTTGTTATATTCACCTGTTGCCCCTGCTGGTAACTATGAAAAAGAGACATCTATGTTAGTTATTTTTTCCATTGGTTACCAGCAGGAATATCTTTTCATTATATGTATGTACAGTGCTAGCACAATGGGATCTTGATCCTCTACTGGAGTGTTTACATAAATAATAATATTAGCAGTAATGATGATAACTGAGTTTCAGTTTCATATACAAAACCAGGAAAACAATGAATAATATTTTGTACATATATAGCATCTTTTGCCATATTATACAAAGATATACACAACACAGTAGAATTGAGGCTTATTTCATTGCCTGGACTACTGGGATCCCTTTGTCAGTTACTTGTAATGCAAACCCTTCTCTTGAATGCATAATCTTCCCTTTAGGCATTCTTTTATTCAGTGAACTGTTTCCGTTAATTAAAGGTAGCATGGCAAAAGCTCTGTGTTGTTCAAGTAAAGATTAAAACAAAAAAAATTAAAAAACCGAAGAGTCTTAGTAATTTCAAGTTCTTCTTTGGAAGGCCACTTAAGTTTGGTCTCTGTTCCAAGAGAATAAAGAAATGAAAAGAGAAACACACACAACTAGCATTCTGCTCATTGGAATATAGTGTAAGGAGAAGTATTGTATGATAATGAAAACATGCACTTCAAAAAGAAGTGAAATTCATTGGAAATTCTCATATAAAACTCAAGGATCTTCTATTCCAACTAAAAACACAGCTATTAAGTAAAGGTGCAGCTTGTGTGTCACATGATTTTTAATGTGAATTATTGTGACTTTATGTGAATTATGAATTATTTAGGATTAATGCATGATGCTTTGGAAGGTAAACACCATCTTCTGAAGGCAGTTAATACTTTAAAGTAAGGGCACCAGCCTGTGCTGTCATTCTCTGCACTAATTGTTTCCCCTCCCCTGCAGAGCTCAGTTTATGCAAGGTTATCAGGAAGGATGTTGTTAACAGAGGCAGTAGGGTCTACTGGTTAGAAGAGGCTCAGGATAATTGGGTTCTGTTATTCCCTGGTTTCTGCTGTTGATTCACTGTGGGACCTTGGGGGAAGTAACTTAACTTTTCTGATCCCAGTTCAGGAAAGCACTTAGGAATGTTTTTCACTTTAAGTGTGTGCTTAAACAGGGCCGGTGCAACCATTTAGGCGAACTAAGCGGTTGCCTAGGGCGCCAAGATTTGGGGGCGCCAAAAAGCGGCACCCCCCCCGAAATGTTTTGAAATGGTTGCAGTGGCGCGCTAGTGGTAGGTCTAGCTGCCGGAGCGCAGCTGCCTGCAGCCCGAGCTTAGGCCCCCGGGTCAGTGACGCAGCGCCGGCACGCCGGAAGTCTTAGGTCCCCGGGGTCAGCGCGCAGCCGCGGTACCCAGGGGCCCCAGATCAGGAAAGCGCCGCAGCGCCTGCAACCAGGACCCCCGGGGTCTAGGGAGCCACCCGCGGTCCAGCTGTCCGGCGTATCCTGGGTCGGGAGCTCGCCGGTAGGACCGGGCTCCGGTGGACCTGCCGCAGGCATGCCTGCGGCAGCTCCGCCAGAGCCACGAGACCTACTCGGGTGGCGGCGAAATGTCCCGGCACCTAGGGCGTCAGAAATCCTAGCGTCGGCCCTGTGCTTAAAGTTTAAGCACATGTTGTCCCAAATAAGGTTTCTTTCCTGAACTGGGGCATCTGTGCATCAGTTTTCCCATATTTAAAGTTGATATAATTATCTCTACTCCACAAGGCTGTTGTGAAGATTAATTACTATTTAAAAGTTGCTTTGAGATCCTTGGACAAAAGATCGTGTATTAATTGTGTCATGCAGCTAAGCAATTACATAACAGGACAAAGAACTTAACTTCTATGAGATCACTTTGAAAAAGAAAACACTGCAAATTGCACCAGACTGTGCTCAAGATCTGAAGTAACTCCATGGTCTTGAATGGAACATACTCAGCAATACTAAAAAATCTGGTTGCCTCTACTTAGGTGACAAACTATGTGCCTATCTTTCGGCACCCCAGTTAGAAAAATTTTATCTAAAACATTTCCTCAAAGTTTAACAGCAAGTCTCTGACACAGCCAGGAGAGGAACCCAGTTTGGGGCCTATAAACAATGGCAATGGACCCAGAGATAGAGATTGCATTACAAATGCAACATATAGGTAGATATGTTACATTTTTACGAGTCCTCTTCCTGTACTTTAAACATTAAACATGATCCATCTCTAAGTCCACCCAAGTAAATGTTGGGTAAAAATATTTGTTTGAAAAAGAACAATCCCAGTAAAATAGCAGCCTAGCTGAGAGACAGACAAAGTTAGCAAGTACTGCTTCTGCATGTGTATCCAACTTAAAAATATTGTTGTGTCTGCACTTAAGCACTTCAAAGTGATGTCCAATTAATTTACCTCCAGTATCAGGACCACTAAAATACAATTTGCTGAAAGTTGAAATCTTTTCCTTTGCAGACCTTCCAATTAGTTTTTATTATGTATGTGGCTTTCAAGGTATTTAAATCATGACCTAGACAAGATTTGCCTTGTAGTGTGCTATATTAGGGAAAAGCTGCACACTGATGAATGCAAGGTTTGAGATAGGTATCCACAAAATGCTTACAGATAAAATTTAATGTCTTCCATTGTTGTTTACAATGTTGCTGTAGTTGTGTTTGTCCCAGAGTATTAGAGAGACTAGGTGAGTGAGGTAATATCTTTGAATGGTACAAGAGACAAGCTTTTGAGCTGCATAAGGACAGCTCACCCACTTTGTCTTTATTGTGGACAAAATGAATCTAAACATCTTTAACAAACAGTTCTTGATCTCTCTAGTCCAGCTGATTTCATTTTTTTTCCATTGATTAAATCATCCATCCGTCCTTTAATGGAATCTTGCACTGGCCAAGAAATTCATGGCTCTGTAGCTCACCCTATCCCTGGCTGTTTTCCTGACAGAGGAAGGCTATAAAGCTCTTGCACAGCTTACGTCACACTGTATCTGACTTTGTTGTCTAAACAAGAGAGAAAAGAATTCCCCTTAATGATAAAACTTACATGTTTGTCTTCCATAGATATTGTAGATGTTTTCTTATTAGGAATTCAGTCTGTCAGGAGAAACAAAGTCCATGTGAAGAAAGTTTTATTGGCTCTGTGTTATGTTACAGTATTTTTATTAGATGGTGACATTCCCGAGACAGCACCTGCTGTGTGGATTTGGGCTGTTATCCAGAAAAGAAATAAAAAAATAAATGTGTGGTATAGATGTGAGTGGCAACGGGCTTGTCTTGCTGTAACAAAAACCCACACGACAGAACAGTTGGAAAGTTAGAGTGAATCATAGTTTCTAAGCATTGGGGATAAATATATTGCAATACAGCATGGCCAGAGGGCAGCAGGAGAGGGTTAGAAGGGAGCCTTATTCCCTGTTAGGGGAAGAAAGTTTGCTATAGATTAATTAGAGCACCTGAAGCCAATTAGAGCATCTGAAGCCAATTAGAGCACCTGAAGCCAGTCACATGATAAAACCCCCTGCTTAAATCAGACAGTGTGAGGATTGGAGCAGAGAACAGTTTGAAGGAGTTGGAGCAGAGAGAAATTGGTGCTGGAGCAGAGAACAGTTTGAAGGGAAGCAGAGGACAGTTTGGAGAAGTGCTGCGGTGAGCTAAGAGGTCCAAGACCCTAGGTAAAGGGGCACCTGGCTTGTACAGAGGGAGGGCAGGAAGCCCCCCACAAGCTGAAGGGCAGGAGAGAGAAGTAGCCCGGGGAAGGAAGTGTAAATTCAAGTGGTTTACCGCTATCCTCAGGGCCCCTGGGCTGGGACCTGGAGTAGAGGGCGGGCCCAGGTCCCTCCCTCTCCGCTCTCCTGCTCTAGGACACTAGTGGGGCAGTTAACATTTCACTACAGGGGCAAGAAATGGTGTCCTGAAACCTCCCCAAAGAAGAGAAAGAGAGAAGACCCATCAAAATAGTGCTGGCAATTTTCCACAATATTTATATAAGTGGCATTGTTATTGCCATAGCTTTTGGAGCAACAAAGATATAAAATGTCTCTCCGACAACTGCTTTTCTTTCCTCTTCAAATGCCATTTTCTGCACACTATGGATGGAAACAGAAAACTTTCCTTTCCAAGATCTATGAATTTGTCAGGTCTCTCTAGCTCATTGTCCTGCCAATACGGCAGAATCTGTAGTGAGTGAGGGCCAAATTCTGCTCTCTGTCACGCTCATGCATATCTGGAATAGCTCAAAATTGGCAGTTTATGGATGTATCCCAGAGTAGAATTATACCCAGAGATATTCCAGGCTTCCAGGATTTTTGTCTTTCTGAATAATTTGTTCTCTATGTGCTAAGATCCAATTCTTTTCAGTCTCGGAGAATAGAGGGTTCACTCCACAAAACCAAAGAACTTCATGAATCTGAACCAAATTTGTGCCATGATCTAAAAAAATCATTTCCAGTGTGTCAGTTCTCCCCCTGTCATACTGGAAGAGAGATTTGGATATATGGTCAAATCCTAAAAGACAGCTCATAAAATCAACAGGCTGTAAAACAGTTGCAAGGACTACAGAGGCATTTCAAAGTTTCAAATTCTGAGGCATGTTTTCTTTTGTGAGGAGGAGGGTGAGTTGGTTGGTTAGTTGGGTTTATTTCCTTTCAAATCCATATGAAATGTACCTAGAATTCACTCTGATTTGGTAAGGATAAATTGCATTTGTAAAAAACACCCAACCCCTCTGGTCATTTGAGAAGGGAGAAGAGATGTTGATTATGAAGCTATTGTCTAGCAGTGGGACTCACCTCTCCTTTCTCTGAACCACCCAATAATTTACCCAAACTTTCTAGCTTTCATCAAGTTTTCAGCGTGGCAACATTTCAGTCTTTGAGCCACATGTCTGTTTAAGTTCAGGGGTGTTGATTTTATGGGATTCAACCATATGACCCTAAACTGCTGGGAGGCAACTATGTAATTCCACAGTGCTTTGATGAGAGACTAGACTTCAAGAGAAGATACAGGTCACTTGTTCTTGATGTGATATCCACAGCCCTGTGCTGGACAGGTCACTCCACTCAAGTTTGTTGAATACATTCTGAGCTATGCAGTTTCTTAGGAAGAAGAATGGATATTTTAGGTAAGATGAACAAACAAACCATATTATTGTTATTTATTTGAAGCAGCACCCTCTTTATACTATGTGTTTTCCAAAAACTCAAAAAGGTCCCTCCATTGAGAAGCTTTCAAACTCTGGTTGGGTCCCTGAATCCTTTAGCTGTGAACAGCAGGTGCATAAAGTTATTATTCCAATAGAGGTGATGCAAGTATGGTTAATTGATAGGCATATATTTCTTCACACAGTATTAGGAAACCTTAAGCCTGCAAAAGTGAGTACGATAAAAACAAAGAGGCAGTTTCTCAGCTGCTGTAAATTTACACCACCTGAGACTCTGTCCCTACTAGTGGACTGTGGTGGAGTGTGGGTGTTTCTGAAGAGACAAGTTAATGAGATGAATAGCTATGTGCTCCCCACTTATTCTTTACTCTTATTGCTAGGCAGGAGAGATATTAATGGGAACAGAGGTGCATTCCTGATCATGCAGGATCTCTTCGCACTTCCTATCCAGTTGACCATATTTGACATGCAAGACTCTGCATCTACACTGAGCAGGATCCATTCCTGAGGGCTATTCTGTAAACACCATTCTAAAATCTGGGATGTATTATGTGAGGAGGAAGGAAAGGTAAGTGGAAATAGGATTCTCAGTATATTTGGCATAACCCTTAAATATCTCCCCAGCGTCAATCCAAGGGGTTATTTCTAGAACTGGATCAGATTTCGAAAATTTTAAAAGCCCCAAAATATCTTTCTTAAAAATAGAGTGCTTGTGATTAAACCCTGGAATCAATTTCATTGATTCAATTATTGAAGATAACTGAACGCTAATGTTTTTTTTATGTTCCTTAACCCCTCATTTACATAATATAATGGATATTAATACTGTCTCTATCTCTCTGTGGAGAACTTTTCTGAGTTGGTGAAAATGTGACTTCTCTTTCCTGTTTCAAAGGATCAATAGTATAGAAATTAAACTATATTTTCTCTATCTAATTTCTCTCCCTTTCTTTCTTCTGTACAAGGAAGTTCTAAGCCATGGGTTCATGACAGTGTAGCCTTAGCTATGGGTCTCTTGCTTTTGGGAAAAGGGGGATAGATCTATTCCTATTCTATTACCTAAATTAGTGATGAGCAACACTCAAAAGATTCAGTGACTCCTCTGTCATGTGTGTTGTGTTTTGCATCCTGTGACCTGAACAAGAGTTTTGTGTAGCTCAAAAGCTTTCACCAACAGAAGTTGGTCTGATAGAAGATATTTCCTCACCCGCCTTGTCTCTCTTACATCTTGTTCAGTCATTTATGCAGACGATTGGGATAAAATGAAATGCTGTTTTACAAAAGGCAGATTTTGCCAGACCAACCTGATCTCTTTCTTTGAGAAGATAACTAATTTTCTAGAAAAAGAAAATGTGGGAGATTTAATCTACCTGGATTTCAGTAAAGCATTTGATATAGTTCTACATGGGGAATTATTAGTCAAATTGGAGAAGATGGTGTTTAATATGAGAATCAAAAGATGGATAAGGAACTGATTTAAGTGTCTTATAGTGAAATGTGGACTATCTGTCTGGAGGGAGGTTACTTGTGAAGTTCCTCAAGGATCAATCTGGGACCAATCTTGTTTAACATGTTCATTAATGACCTTTGCACCATAAGTGAGAGAGTGCCAATACATTCTGTGGATGACACAAAGTTGGGAGGTATTGGCAATATGGAAGAGGACTAGAATTTCATACGAGAAGATTTGGATGACCTTGAAAATTGGAGTAGTAAAACAGGGATACAACTTAATAGTGCAAAGAGGAACTAACAAAAAGAATTTTTGCTATAACCTGGGTACTTACTAGTTAGAAGTGCTACAGGAGAAGAACGACCTGGGTGGATTTGATGATCACAAGAAAACTATGAGCTGCCAATGTGATGTGGCCATGAAAAAGGCTAATGCAATCCTAGGATGCATTAGGTGAGGTATTTCCAGTAGCGATAGGGAAGTGTTGTTACCATATTACAAGGCTCTGGTGAGACCTCATTCAGAATCCTGTGTGCAATTCTGGTTTCCCATGTTTAAGAAGGATGAATTCAAGCTGGAATTGGTACAGAGAAGTGCTACTAGGATGATCAGAGGAAAGGAGAACATACCTTATGAGAGGAGACTTGGCTTGTTTAGCTTAACAAAGTGAAGGCCGAGGGAAGATATGACTGATGTCTATAAATACGTCAGAGAGATAAACACCAGAGAGGGAGAAGAATTATTTAAGGCAAGGGCCAATGGTGGCAATAAATCCTAATGGATATAAACTGCCATCAACAAGTTTAAAATTTCAATTGGATGAAGGCCTCTAATAATCAGAGGAATGATGGGGAGAAGTGGGTGCAAAAAACCTAACTTGTTTCAGGACTTATCTTGATAAATTTATGGAGCGAATGATGTGATGAAGTTGCATACAATAGCATATGGCCCTCCCTAACTGCTATTAGTAAATATCTCCAATGGCAGGAGATGGAGCACTTGATGGGGAGTGATCCAAGTTACACCAAGAACAAATCATGTCAGACCAACCTAATACCTGTCTTTGACAGGATAAGAAACTTTTTGGATAGTGGGGGAATGGTAGATGTGGTATAACTTGACTTTAGTAAAGCTTTTGATACTGTCTCACATGACCTCATAAACAAACTATGGAAATACAACCTAGATGTGTACATAACTGGCTGAAAAACTGTTCCCAGAAAGTATTATCAGTGGTTCACATTCATGCTGCAAGGGCATATTGAGTGGGGTCCCTCAGGGATCAGTTCTGGGTCTGGTTCTGTTCAATATCTTCATCAATGATTTAGATAATAGCATACAGAGTACACTTATAAATTTTGCAGACAATACCAAGCTCAGAGGGGTTGCAAGTGCTTTGGAGGATAGGATTAAAATTCAAAATGATCTGGACAAACTGGAGAAATGGTCTGAAGTAAAAAGGATGAAATTCAATAAGGACAAACACAAAATACTCTATTTAGGAAGGAACAATCGATTGCACACATACAAGATGGGAAATGACTGCCTAGGAAGGAGTACTGCAGAAAGGGATTTGGGGAACATAGTGGATCACAAGCTAAATATGAGTCAACAGAGTAACACAGTTGCAAAAAATGCAAACATCATTCCTGGGTGTATTAGCAGGAGTATTGCAAGAAAGACATGAGAAGTAATTCTTTGGCTCTACTCCTTGCTAATTAGCCTCAGCTGGAGTATTTTGTCCAGTTCTGGGCATCACATTTCATGAAAGATGCAGACAAATTGGATAAAGTCCAGAGATGAGCAACAAAAACGATTAAAGATCTAGAAAACATGACCTATGAGTCAAGATTGAAAAAATTGGGTTTGTTTAGTCTGGAGAAGAGAAGATTGAGAGGGGATATTATAGTTTTCAAGCACATAACAAGTTGTTACAAGGAGGAGGGAGACTAATTGTTCTCCTTAACTTCTGAGGATAGGACAAGAAACAATGGGCTTAAATTGCAGCAAGGGTGGTTTAGGTTTGTGAAAGTAGAATGAATTATATTGTAAGAATAGAAAGAATTAAAGAAATTTTGTCTGCACCTTTAAGGAAAGTTTCAGGAATGTTGCTATCCAGGTGTCAGGAACACAGACATTAGTATAGAACAATTGCACCGTTTAAGGGCAATTGTAAAAGTATTAGCCTTAGATCGATACCAATCAGTAAGGAAGTAGGATATGCATGCTGTGTCACAGGTAGTTTTTCCTGTCTTTTCTTCTTTGTTCTTTTGTCTAACTCCTGCTCTTTTAGCTGTATAAATAAGACTGTTGAGGCCTTGCATGGCACTCACATATTCTGAATGTTATTGGCGGAGCGCTGCGCTAATAAACAGAGTGGTCTGACAAATTGTGAGTCCTGAATCTAACTTTGACAGGTTGGACTTTAGGAAAAGCTTCCTAACTGTCAGAGTGATTAAGCACTGGAATAAATTGCCTAGGGAGGTTGTGGATTCTCCATCATTCGAGATTTTTAAGAGCAGGTTAGACAAACACCTGTCAGGGATGGTCTAGACAATACTTATTCCTGCCATGAATGCAGGGGACTGGAACAGATGACCTCTCTAGGTCCCTTTCAGTCACACCATTCTCTGATTCTTTCCCAGGTGTCTGGACCACATGCTCAGGTTCTAGCTGATTGTCATATTTGGCGTCAGGAAGGAATTTCCCTCAGGTCAAATTGGTTGACACTCTAGGCTTTCTTTTGCAGCATGGGGCACAGGTCACTTGCTGTTTTTAACTAGAGTAAATGATAGACTTTCTGTCATTTGAAATCTTTACATCAAAGATTTGTGGACTTCAGTAACTCATTCCAGAAGTTATGGGGCTGTTGCAGGAGCGCGTGAGTGAAAATCTGCAGCCTTTGATGTTCGTGACGTCAGACTAGATTATTATGATGGTCCCATCTGACCTTAAAATTCTATGAGTCTATGTCATGCACATTGTGTGCAAAACACTGCTGAATCAGAATTCATGGGGATAAATGATTGCCCAAGGTGCAAAGCAATGAAGAATCGGACCCTCAGAATTCCAGTTTGATTCTAGTGAACATCCTCTGCTTCTTGTTTATCTTCACCTCTTGAGGCTTCTGGATCAGACTCTCCTGGAAGATTTCCAGAAGTTAGCAGGAAATGTGGCCTGGTGATTGGTGCGCAACTGTAGGAATTTGCAACTCCTGGGTTCACTTAAGCTTTCAGTGTCTGTTTTCCCCATCTGGAATATGGGGATATTAATACTAGCTTTCCCTTCAAAAAGTCATTATGATTAATTCATACAACATTGTGAAAATCATGTGAAAAACATTATGTAGGAGCGGAGCATTGTAATTTGCCATTTATATCTACCCTAAATATTATGATGTCTTGTTTTTGCAGAAAGACATGTGAGGATAACTGAACACTTCAGAAACTTGAAACAAGTTTAGTTGGAGTTTTAGAAATGGGCAAAGGTTAAGGAAGGTTCTTGTCTTTGTTTACTGATTCATACATTACTGCCTACTACTTATTTTCCCCTTCTAAAGACACTGGTAGTTGCATGGGATGCCAGAAGCCCTTGCCTTTTTCTACTATTCTTGTGATGGTTTTTTGCTACCTCTGACAGAGTCTAAGTTTGACTCTCAGCTGGCATAAATCAAAGTATTGCTATTGGCTATAATGCAGATATGTTTAGTTATATCCGCTAAGGATCTAGCCCTTATCTTTGCAGCACTCTCTTGTTATCAGTTTCTTTTTCAGATAAAGCACTTAGGTCTCCCCTAACATTGCACCCCTCCCTTCCTCTTATTACTTCTCACTGACTCCTATTATTCACAAAAAAATAATTCTTCCCTTTGTCTCCACATCCCCTCCAGACTGGGCTGTTCTTTCTGGCCCCAATGTACATAGGTATACCAATAGCTATAGGCCACCTACCCTGGGAGACCTTACCCTCATGCACTCCCTCTACCTTTGCTATCACTGAGAAACAATGTTGTTTTCATTAATTGGGCAAAAGGGACTAAGCCATTGAGTACCTTTCAGGCCTGTGCCTCATTACAAGATACAACATTCGTTTTAGACCCAAATTTGCCTCTGACTGACACAAATCTCTTGTGATCCCACTGTAAATTTTTAACATCAGAAGCAACGCAATTTGAAATGGAAGTTACAGAAAAAATGTGTCTTTAAGTAAAGCTGAATTCCATGTAATGTTTCATGCTCCGTCCTCTGCTCTTTGAATGGCGTCTTTCACTATGGGTCTTTGGCTCGCCTTTTAAAGGCTAGTGGCGAGCAGGGGGCTATGGATCTAGGGGTACTATTTTGCAAGTAACTTACAGTGGGCAGAGTGCGTCATTGTCATTAAGAGATATTGCTCTAAAGGAGCAGGAAGTCATAGGAAGCAAGCACTGATAAAACTCTTGCAGAGATAATCCTGTCAGGGGGCAAGGCAAAGCACTCCATGAGAGAGAGAGCCCACACCAACTGAGAATTTGAACAGTGCTGTGAGCTTGTAACTTTTCAGAGGAGCAGCATCAGAGCATGGTACTTAGACGAGGCAGATGTTCAGAGAAGGTGAGTCTTGTCACCAGCACAATAATAGGTGGGAGCAGGAGTTCACAGAAGCAGAGTCCAAGCTTTTTGGAGTTCATCCAAACCAAAGCTTCTGAAACACTGCTTACAGAAACCAATGCTCAAGCATGCATCTCAAAAGGCTTTGTATTTCCCAAAAGCTGAGTCCAGACTTAGCACTTAGAACAATTTATGGCTCCAATTCCCCTTTCATGAGAGGAGGAACAGCACTTCCTCATTTTATTGCAATTTCTTAATTGCAATGGCCGGAGGGTTTTCTAATGAGAGCTCAGTGGCTTTGCCATCTCTCAGGAGTCTTTAAACACCAAATCCTGCAAGGTACTGAACATCCTCAATTATCATTGACTTCATTAGGAGTTGAGGGTACTCACCACATCTAACAATTGCCTAGAACTTTGCAAGATCAAGCCCTATATTCCCACATCCTATTTAATTTTACATGCTGCTATTGTGTGTCATCTCACAACAAACTTTTAAAATCTGTAATAAGGGTCTGTCGCTTCACAAATGCCTTAAAAAGTAATTTCATAGTAGTTCTGTGTTTTTTCTCTTCTAAATGATTCGTAGATTATGTAGATATTTCCCTTGTCCCCCTCAGTTGTCAGGAGTGATTTAGAATGGAACAATAGACTGTGGTCCTGAAGGCCCACTCATTTACTCTGAGGTAAATCAGGGGTAACTCCATTTATATCAATAGTGCTACAGCGCTGTAAGTGAAAGGAGAATCGGGCCTGCCTATGCTGCCTTTTTCTTTGATGGTTTCTTTCCTTCTATATATGAAAAGACAGGAAAGAGAGGGAGATGGAGGGGGATGGGGAGCACATATTCGAATACCCATTATCCTTTCCTGTTCATCTCTTCTGATCTGTCACATATCACATTTTACATCCTTGCAGGCATATGGTGAGTATTAGTGATAATAGCTGTAGCATGTCGATCCTGGACCTACACACCTCTCTCTGACACACAAGATTGCTGAGTGACATTTATCTTGACAGAAAGAGTTTTGTTTTTCACACTCTTCCATACGTCTAAGGATGCCCTCAATAAAGGTGAAGAACAGGGGGTTGTGTTTTTGTCATAGCTGATTTTCATGATAGCCAAGAATTAGATTAATACTCGAACTGCAGGGTGAATGTATAAAGCTGAACCATTAACTCTCACCAAATCATGGATGTGATGGATGTTCTGCTCACAAAATAACTGCAAATGGATTGTAGTTCCCTCAATTATCCATGATTCACATTTATTTGATGAATATCATGTAGAAATGTTCACTCTATGAAACTGATCATGTCTATTCAAAATGTCGCCTGTTTTGCTTAATTTTGATTGGTCAGACAAGTCACATGGTATTCTATTCCCTGAATGTGGGCATAGCCTTGGAGTAAGCCACACCATCGCAGGAGCAACCCAAGAAGACATTGGACCTTGAAAAGTACAATGTCTCCTGTGCTCTCCTCTTGCAATAAACAAGTAATCTGCTACAGCCTTTTACATGGTGCAGCATACTCCCCTCCCCTCTATGTCACATCCAGGCACTAAGTGTCAGTGAAGCATAGAGGGGTATCTTAAACCCGTCCCATTCATCCTTTTACTGACCACTTGCTCCCAGGGGAAAGAGATTCATTAGGAGAACAGCCTTGGGTCTCTGGTCCATACCTGGAGTTGCAATTTGGGAGGGTTTTATGCAGCCATACAGAGGGATGAGGAAGACTTCACTGTTCCCCTGTATGGTTGTGTGAGGTGAGGGTCCAATCTAGCCTTGGGTGAGCACAGCAGAATGCTTGCGTGAATACCTGAAGACTTAACCTTTGGCTTTTCCAAATATTCAAGTGTGTAACCTGTGCTGATATCTATGAAGGTAAGACTCAATCACTTGCATGTCTGCAAACAGCAACCACCAAAGGCTCATGAGCAGGGCCAGAGAGATTTAATGAAAAATTGCTATGAATATTTGCTAAAAATATTTCATATTATTCACTCTAGTGGCTGGTTGGTTAGAAGAGAACAGAAATCAGATATATTGTGGGAAAATCTGGACTAGTCAAAGTACAGAAAAAAAATATAGATGTAAAACTGAAAATGTGGGAAATTGGTCATGTGGTCCCCTAAACCAAATAAATGATGTCTGCTCTGTATTCCAGAAGAAAGCAAAATAGTCCCCACTAATATATCATGAGGTAAGTACAAATTGGGTATTATGTATTTATTTTAACAGATGGGCCTGACCCACAAAGTTCAGATCTGGACCCACATTTCCCCAGATTTCAGTCATCTGGGTGGATCTGGGTTTGTTTCAGGTCTGCTACTAATTATAGATATTTCTAATGCTTATGCTAGATGGAGCAATACTCTAGGGATTGTTCTTCTGGGTCTGAATCACTAGAGTACATTATGCTTCAGGTCTGCACCAACAATCTTCCACCCGAACCATTCTATACTCTTCCCCCTCTGACCCTGACACCTCCTTTATACCAGAACAGGGAGAGCTGGTAGCATAATATTTCATAGAGTCAGTTGTTCATTTAGGGCTGAATTAAAGTCTTTTTTTTTTTTTTTGGCCAACTCTCTGGGTGAAAGTATCTGGCCTGATCTGAGAAATACACACACTGCCCCAAGAGGAGCAGAGTTAAAGAGTGTTCTACTGGTTGGGTCTCTGTAAAAGCTAATATTGCAGAGAGCAAGCTGCTTTGTGCTTAAAAAGCCCAGCCATTCTCCAGTCAGAAATCAGAGATGGAAAATTCCTCTTTGGTTACACTTAAGTCCATTCTTCAGGGTCCAGTACAGGATTATTCCCTACCTTATATTTTCTAGTGTTTCATCTAATCCAGTTATAAAAAAAACCAGCTTATGGGGCTTTTACCACTTTCCTTGAGACTAGCGCTGTTGACTATTAAACATCTCACCACTAGGCAATGTTCCCTAATAGTCAACCTCATTTTTTTTCTTAGTTGCTTTCCATTACTCCTCACTATATTTGTGGCAAGAGAGGGTTATTAAAAATGCATACGTTTTTTGGAGGGACCACAGCTCTCATCTTGTATAAGAACCAACACACATTATATCATTAACTTGCATAAAACTGTATCCTTTCTTTCTTTAAAATAAACAGTATCCTGTTTGTTTTTTTCTGACTCTTACAAAAAGAGCTTTATTAAATGAAGGGTGGGTTTCATTAAAACCATCTAAATTTATTACTTACAGCTGCTCATTGGCTCATCTCGATATTGAACCTTAGAGTCAAATGAAAGAATGAAATAAATACACTGGGCCATATGAATAACCTTCACACTAAAGAAATCCGACCCACTTCAAATATACCTTAGACTGTAAGAAGCACCTTAGACCGTAAGAAGTCTCTGTGTGCCTTTGTATGGGTTTGTCCAATGGGATGCTAGTGTTTAAGTGTATAGGACCACTTCTGTGACTCAGGCTATGGTTACACTGCCCCACAGGACTGTGAATAGAGGAGTTCACCAAAGTCCTGCCCTGTAACTCTATAATGTCGATGCTACAGGTGTGAAATAAAAAGCTCCTAATTTGCATTAGTCTAGTTTAGACAAGCCCTAATTCTGCACTTGATTTCTGCTGCTAGTAGGCATTATCATATATTGTCTTCAGTTGGAGTTGTCAGTGCTCAGTGTTTCTGACAAAAAGACTGAAGGTGTCTGAAGTTGGGCACCAAAAAAAATTGATGCACCCCCAAATTTGTGGACACTTGTGAACATTTTGATCTCCAGCATCCTGTGCCTCATCCCTGTGGGGATAAGAGCAGTTTTGCTTCTTTGTAAAGTACTTTTTGCTAGGGTCCAATAACTTTTTTCACACTAAGTAGCATCTTACTCTGTGAGTAGTCACATTAAAGTGAATGGAGGTTACTTGTGAAATGAGGTTATCAGAATTTGGATTCTAGAGATAAGTAGCTGAAAAGTACTAGGCAAGCGCTAAATATTATTGTTACTAATATAACATACTTGCTGAGCTCTCTGGGTGGTGTGTAGACCTTAGACATGAAATTCTTTATAGAATATCTTCACTGTTTGCCAAAGCTGTGGCTGAGGGAACTTTTATAAGTGTACAACAAACTTTTTCCAGTGATGGATGTAGAGAGATTAATTTTAGCCTACATTAACTACATAATTTAGTTAAATCTGATGATTGTGTTTTCTCACTTGTGAAGTTCTATCCTATTTTCTTTGAGAAAGGTGATACATTCTTTCCTCTACCCAATACCCCCACCTCCGTCCCTCTCCCTCTGACTCACACAATAAAGACATCTTTGTAATAGGAATGGCTCAATTTTAAGTAGGGCCTGTATCCCCAGGATGTAATTCTCTCATAACTACCTTTGTGTCTAATGACTTAATTAGGTAATCATATAATTGCTCTAAGTAATGAACTTGTGCAAAACGGAGCAAATCATCAAAGTTCATTGTTCCTGGACAGGAAAGGGTAAATTTTATGTTGCATAGGTTTTGTTAACAAGCCTCACAGATTAGAGATGACAGTTTTTAATACCCTCTATTAAATGCAGCTATTGATTGGTTATAAAGATTCATATTTGTTCACTGGCACCATTTATGGTGTCACAATGAACTACTCAAACAGAAAAAAAACCAAAAAACAGAATTCATGTTTTCTTTTAAATATACCATTAACTCTACCCACTTTGTATTCTTTTTGGCTGTCAGGTAAAAAAATAACCTAGTTTGGGTGTTGTGGCTTTTTATTTTCAGTCTCATTGTTCATATCACTGGGGCTAAATCCTGAAATCCTTTCTGAACCTTTCCTCACTCAGCAGCCTCGTTGAGTTGACTGTGAGTTTTTTCTGAGGAAAGAGTTAAGGATTTGACTCATACCATGCACAAAAAATTCCAGAATGTTGCTCTGCTCAAAGTTGTTCTCTTAGAAATGATATTGCTAAGAATGTAATCTGATGGTTAATAAAACAACCCATTACTTAGGAATATTTATTAGGGCCATTAATGTCTTTATATTAGGTATCTCCTGCTTTATTGTTCAGGAGGGTTTTTTATTCTGATAATCTGATAAATGTTATTATTATTATTATTATAAATAAGAATTATATTCATTTGTATTTCCCTAGTTCCCAGAAGTGCCAATCATAGACCAAGACCCCATTGTGCTGCGTGCTGTGCACAAACAAAAAGACAGTCTCTGCCTCCTGGAGCTTACATCCCTATTTTGTCTTGAAATGAAAGGAAGGGAAAACAAAGTGGGTCCTCCTGAAATGTCCTTTGGATCTAGGATTTCCTTGATGTCTGTGGGGTCACATATTTTACAGCTTTAGCTTCAGAGAGTTGCTTATTGTAGTTTACATGAATGATGAATGATCTCATTTTGGAATCTTTCCATTGCCATAAACATTAAAGCTGAAAGCACAGACGTCATAAAGTGCTGCGGCTCCACCCCATCTTATACTCTTTTCTTTATCTGGTTCATGGGGCCAACTTTTTCAGAGATACTAGGAATCCACAGCTCCCATTGACGTTACAAATGTTAGGCTCCACTATGGGAGTGAAATGGCTGTGCACCACCATCAACACACTACAAATGTTAGGCTCCCCCAGGGGATGAAATGGGACTGCACCACCACCAATTCAGGTGTGTCTGTTAGTCACACTATCTGCCGTTAACCTTTGTGGACACTTTTCATTCACTTTAAGAAAGGCTTTTTTTGTTTTGGTTTGGTTTTTTTGTTTATTTTTGTTTTGTTTTGTTTAGTTAAACCCCTTTACTGATCAATTTAAACTACACTGAAAGAATCCTGGTTTAATGCTGGTTTAACTGGGGGTGCTGGGACAATTTTTATAGTAGGGGTGCTGAGAGCCACTGAACCAAACTGTAAACTCCGTATATAATGGAAACCACTTCAAGCCAGGGGGTGCTGCAGCACCCCCAGCACCCTTAGTTCCAGCACCTATGGGTTTAACCCTGCCTTTTGCACCAGTTTCAATAGATTGATTTTAAACAAGCATTATTAGAAACAATTCAGAACTACTCTCTAGTAAGGCCCAAATCCAAAGCCCATTTAGGTCAATAGAAGTCATTCAATTAATTTCAGTGCACTTTGGATCATGCCTGAAGTGCCATGAGAAAGTTTCCTATTTTCTTTTGAATAAGAAGTGGCAGATACCAGCATTGTAACAAACAAACAAACAAACAACCACCTTGCACTTTGACTTTCTGCCTGTGGTGCAAACATACAAAACAAAACCAAAAAATCCCACTCCATATTGAAGACTAAACTAATAAAACCATATAACCATTCACTACTAAAGAGGAAATGAGCTAGCTTTGGAGAAAAAAAAGATCTGTTGTCTGTTGTGTCAGTCATGTCTCTTGTATATACCTTGCAATTCCCACCCCACCTGACCCCCCCAAAAAAATCTGTAAAGAAACAAATGGACTTACATTCATGCTTAATGATCCAAATGTGTTACTTTCAGGATTTTCTAACCACTGACATCTCTAATTTGGTATTTTTATTCCTGAGATCAATGTCCAAATTTAAGACTTCATTTTTAAAATTCAGTTTAACATTGATCCCAAAATTGCTGCATTTATTTCTGCTAGCTTCCAAATGCCAGGAGGATTCCCATTTATTAGATTTCATGTGTCTGTAAATTGTTCATTGTAGTGACATATGTCTACTTATTTTATTTTTGTTTTACCATAAGGTAATATTACCAGGAGACACCAGACTTGGCCAACAGCCTGTCAGAAAGACTTTTCTTTTCTTTTCTTTGTTTTTTTTTTGTCTCGACAGCTTAGAGCCTTGCTGAACTATTTAACATGAAATGAAATTCATTTTCCAAGCTCCATTCAATCCCCACTTTTATTATACAGACACAAAAAGGCTGAGCAGGACAAGTGATGTTCTCTAACCCTGCCACACACACACAACTATAGAAGGCTGATTGCAGTGAAGAGCAAAAGCTGATACCATGGCTTAGCTTGTCTCCCCAGTAAACTACAGCAAGAAGAAGTATGACATAAGATTGTATCTGTGGCTTTCAGAATCAAATAAAATACCTAGTGCTGAAATGACTTTTACCCTTTCTGTTCCATTCTTCCTAAAACTTAACATTGTTCACAACACGTGGCCTTCCAGGTTTCCCAAAGTGATTTGACAATGACTTTCAAAAAGTATGGGCCATTTATTATTTTACATTGAAAGAGAATTTTTTTTTTAAGTCACGTTTCAGACTACGTGAGTTTGAGATGGAATGGTGACTCTTCAAACACATCTAAAGAGAGAAAAAAATAAGTCCACTGATATATACTGTGATTTATCCATGCTTGCAGTTACCAAGAACTAGTTACATATGATTCATCCAACCTTGTGTCTTGCATTAGCCTATCTGTGTACAGATGTTTAGATGTCTGGTATTTTGTTGGGATTCTTTTTGAGATA
The DNA here is from genome assembly GCF_003597395.2 of Chelonoidis abingdonii. Taxonomy (NCBI): domain Eukaryota; kingdom Metazoa; phylum Chordata; order Testudines; family Testudinidae; genus Chelonoidis; species Chelonoidis abingdonii. The sequence goes on along the minus strand of NC_133772.1, from coordinate 117,887,697 downwards.
AGAAATTAAATCATACAATGTTTGATTATGCTTATTTGCTTAGGCCCAGATAATGCAAAGATTAAATCACACACCTATCTTTACATGTGTGAGTATACCAATTCAATTCAATAGGATTATTCAAATGTGTAACATCAAACATTTTACTTAAATCATGGAAGGATCAGGGCTATAATGTCTACGGCTGAGTTTTACTTGTTTTTCGAATACAGCAGGCCAAATCCTGCTTCTTTTATTCATGGGATTAGTCAGTGGGATTTGATGAATGAGTAAGGTGAGCAGGACTTGACCAAATATTTGTAAATTACAACAGAGTACTTTTCAAAAACAATATTTTCTTCTATGTCACTATACCTAACTGAAAATATCTCCATAGGGTCATTAAAATTGATATTTTCCTTATTAAAAAAAAAAAAAGATTTCCTACTATTTTTTTTTAAAATGACATATTTCCATTAGATTTTTATCTCTCTTTTAATAATTTAAATAACCATTCCTCTTTGAAGCTCTTCTTTCAAATACAGTGGGACAAGCAGACAGAGGGACAAAGCGACACAGCAGCCAGATATCACAGATCTTATTTGCCTTGCGAAAAAAAAGTTGATTACACTAGAAAAGTAGGCGATTACAAACACAAAAGATTGAAAAACCAGATGGCATGCATTCCTCCAGTATATACTGGTGGCTGTTTGGGCATTAAACATTTGTCTGATCCGGTTTCCTCCAAGTAAGGAATCTAGACTCTGCTCACAGAGTGCCTTTCTTTGAATGCCTTATGTTAAACAAAGTCCATCATTGCTTGAGGGGGATGTGGGGAAAATGATGAAAGTAGGATGGATTTTTAGAGCTCGTTCCACCATTTGAAAAGAAATAATAAGAGTTCTTACTTCATTGAAACTCAGTAAACTATCATGGGGAAATTTTTTGTTTCAAACAAAATGTTTAAAATAGGAGAATGGAAACTCTTTTAAATAATATAAGGAAATGCATAACACTCAATTATCCCTGCTAATGGCAAGATGTCTTTTTATGCAGCTAGTACTTTCATGGAGACATTTTTGTGTGATCCATTTATACGACCTACCTCCTCATTGGTTTCCGAGGGCATTTCAGTATAGAGGCCTGCTTAAAAATGGATGACATAATGTGAGCCTGTGTATTTATATTACTGTTATCACAATAGTAGATTCCATGACATTCTATAAACCTGCCTCACACCCATCACCTGCGGTTACAATGAGTTGCTGTTACTACTGTACATGGTTGTTGTTTTTAAGTCACCGTGGATTAAAGAGGAGAGAAAAATGCACTACGGTGCTAGCCCATGAAATAGAATGTGTGAGAGTCATGCACAGTGTATATTTATTTACTTACGATGAGCCCCAGCCATAGCCATCAGCTTACAGTTTCCCTTACAATCACCCTCATTGGCTATTCATGAGAAGGCCATGAATAGCAGGATTATATCCCTATTCATTCTGGTTTTGCTTCTCAAATAGGAGCTATTAAATAGTCACTTTTCAGATTGGTATTATTAACTGTTTGTTAGTGCCATATTTTACTAATAGTACTTTCCTTATAGTTTTACACGTGCAGCATACAGAACTGGAAATGGTTTGAGAAGAGAGCACAATCATTGGGGTTTTTTTTAGAGAAATAGCTAGCATATATTAGCATGTGTAAACTGAATAAAATAATCCCCAAGTGGCTCAATGCAAGGCCTATTCCAGTGAGCAGAATGGCTTAAAATGTTAATCAGAAAAATCTAGGCCTCCAGTATTCACATTGCCTCTCTCTCCTCCTAAGATTTAAGGCATGAAGGGACCATTCTGATCATCTAGTCTGACCTCCTCCTGCATAACAAAGGCCACTGAATTTCACCAAGTAATTCCAGCATTAAGTCCATAGCTTTTGAACGAACTAGGCATATGATTTTAGAAAGACATGCAAGCTTAATGTAAAGATTTCAAATGATGAGCTAGGAAAGTTGTTGCAATGGTTCATTACCTTCACTATTAAAAATGTTCATCTCTTTTCGAGTATAAATTTGTCTAGCTTAAACCCCTCCATCCACGGACCTCTGCATCCTTCTGTAGTTTCTCAGGTTACTGAGTGTTTTTTTTAAATAAAAGCTTTTTTTTACATGGAACTGCACAAGTTTGAGTATTTGAGGAACCCAAGCTGACAATCCTCTGGTACTGGGCCAGCTTTAGGCTGATTCCCCCGAATTGGACCCTGCGCCTAAGAGGTCCCCGTGCCCTAAGGAAGAGGACCTAACTTTTTAATTTTTACTCACCCAGCATTTCGGCGGCGGGTCCTTCATTCGCTCTGGGTTTTTGGTGTCATTTTGGTGGCAGGTCCTTCAGGGCCGCATAAGACTCAGAGTGAGTAGGATCTGCCGCCGAAGATCCTGAGTGAGTGAAGGACCCACCACCAAAGTGCCACCGAAGACCCAGACTGCCACCAAATCGGGCCCCGCAGTTCCTAAAGCCGGCCCTGCTCTGATATACTTAGGAGGGGCTTCAGGACATGCTTCAAGACCCATCTCTTTTTCCAGGATTTTCTCAATAGGCAGATGGTAAATCCATGTCCTGTACATTTATGACTTCTCCTCTTCTTGTTGACTATGAGGGAGATCTTCAAACTTCCCCATCCCCCCACTTTTTTTCTGAGCATGTGCAACCTGAGTTGGGACTGAGCGAGCAGCTGGATAGCAGTTCAGAGACCATCACCTGTGTCTTTTTTGAAACTTTCCTGGCTCTTTTTATTCATGTTTGTTTATTTCAAATCCAAATTAAATTGGTTGGTAAAACTGAGATGTATTTCATGCAGTTCTATCATTTCAGGCCATGTCTACACCATGAGGATAATACTGGAATAGCTACAGCACTGCCAGCATAAACCCATAGTGTAGGTGCAGCCTACAGAAATGGAAGGGGTTTTCTAATATTGTAGGAACATCACCTCCCCAGATAATGGTAGCTATCTTCCATCAATCTATCTATGTCTGCACTGGCAATTAGATCAGCATAGCCGTGTCATCTTAAGTGAAGTAGCTATACCGACCAAACTCTCAGTGTAGTCCTTAGTCTCTTCTCTTCTGAAGATGAGGGTGACTGACTAGAGAAGATCACAAGAGAGATTGAGATGAGGCCATATTCCAGGTGATCTGGGCTGATCCTTTACTAAGTTTTGTTTGATATATTGTGATGCAAGTTTGTAATTTGTTCAAGGTGCCTGAGGTACTGGATAGACATGACCTTAAAATCTCAGAGCCCCACTCCACTCAATTCACAGTAAACAGCACAACAGAAGGGATTTTTTTAAGGATAAGGGGCTCTGCAGATGAACTCAGGAAGGTCATACCATACATAAGAGGCTTCCTGGGGGAATGCACAGATATGATGCAAATAGGAGGACAAGGCTAGGAACTAGATGATCACTGCAGTACCTGCTGATCTTAAAATCTGAAATATATCAACACTGATGGGGCAAAGTAGAGAGGGTGACCTGAATCTTGATAAGGAAAGATAAACAGGGAGATGTAGGCTTCTGTTGAGCGTTGAAGAGCGGAAATATTTAATTACATACATTAGAACTAAGCCTTCATACTGAAATTACAACAAACATTACATCAGTCAACCATTGCAAGATTTCATCCATAAAACTGATACAGTGAACAGCATGGTGTTTAATTTATCTATCCCTGAAAGGCTGAAGGTCAAAGTCAAATTTAATCAAACCTGTTGTTTCATGGCAATTAAAGGTGTTTCATATAAGAAATTTAGCTGTACCCTCTCTTTGGCTCTGTATGACATTGCATCTGCTTATCCACAAATTATCAGAACTTTAATTAAATTGAAGAATAAAACTACCACCAATGACTTCTCTACTAATTGAATTTATCTTTGCAAATTAGTGCAATTTGGGGATAGCCACACCAAATTTTGATTTACCTATAGAGAGGTTTTTAATACTGTGTGAAATGCATATAACAAATCCAGAGGAAAATTATCATTCCAAAGATGATATGGCACAACCTTCAAACACAAAGAATATAGGAGCTGTTTCCATCCCATCATTCACTTAGAATCCCCAGAGTGTGGTGGATGGATGGATGAACAGACAGACAAAAAGATAAAAATAATCTGATCTATTACATTGAATATTATTTTGTCTTTTTATTTTAAAGAATATCAATAGGGGTTCTTTTGTTTTTTTGTTTTGTTTTCTAAAATGCAGGCCAGAATTTTGTCAGCTAATAGCTGTAATGGTATTGGAGCAAGCAAACAAAGATGCTTAGAAGTTAATTGTACTAATATATGATGTTCTAGGGCAGCAAAACAGCACTCCACAAGAGAGAGTTGGACACAAACCCTCAAGAATGAGGCTGGGCATTGAGATTCCACAAGCTACCCTACTAGAAAAAAGTTTAAATTACAAAGCTGTCTTCCCCAGCTCAGTAAGTAGGCTGAGAGGAGAAATTTGCACAGCATGATTGATAGAGGCATGACACACCAGTCCAGGAATTTTTATAATGACATAGTTCCAAATCCAGCAGTTTCTCTTCAAGGAAATGGTGAGAAGGCTACAGATTTGTTTTTAACTTTTTAATTCCCAAAGTCTATTTTGGGACAATCAGTAGCCATGAACATATTTCTCTGACTGATAGGGAGGCCAGTATAGTATCCTCATATACATTTTTGGAAGTGCCACAATCTCTACTGACATTTGCAGTATTAATGGGAGTGGCAAGAAACTCCTAATTTTATTTCCTAGATGACAGGAAATGGCAGGGATAGCTATTACTTGGCACAAATGACAACAGGAATTAGTATGGATGAGTGAACAAGTACAGAGAGACTATGTAGCCCAAAATTTGAAATTTGTAAAATTTCTATACCAGACCTTTTGGTCTGTATAGGTGTTTAAATCAGCAAGTTCAAATAGATAATCAAGGTTTTAATAGCATATTTTACATCTGAACCTTTATTTCACATGCAGAAATTTGTCTTCCTTACATTGGACAGAAGTTGTGGCAGAATCATTTAGAAATCGCTTCATGGAAATGAATGCTCTATCGGAAGATATTCATTTCGGTATTTGCCCCCACAGATTTCCATCTGCAGCTGCAGTTTCCAAGGACAGATTGTAAAATGGTTAAAGACAAACAGATCTAAAGGATGAAGGATCAGCAGCTTTGCCACATTTCCTAGAAGAAACAAACTGAAAATTTGAGACAAAATGGTCATACCTCTGTGACAGAAAAGGCAACACTGAAAACATACGTGCACATTTTTATGTATAATTAAAATATAGCTTGATGGAATTCAAATTTTATTTCTTTTATATTTTTGATGTTTTGATGGTTTTTATATTATTAATGTTAATTTTAAGTATTTTTTTATCTATTCAAATTTTCACAGTTGTGAGAAATTCTGGGAAAGGGAATTAGACAATAATTATTTAATGATTATAGACACTGAGATTCAAAAAATTAAAGTTTTATAAGCATTAAAACACAAATCGTCAAGATCACAATTCAAAATATGCAGAGTAAGTATTCTCAAATCAAAATCAAAAAAGTTCCCAATCAGCATGTTCTCACTTTGCCTTTCTGTAAATGTTGAGTATTGACAGAAATATTTTTTTCATTGGTTTGTGTGTGAACAGTGAAATTGACATTTACTAACAAAAATCTAATCTTTCCAAAACCTGGATCTAATCCACAGAGAAGAGATCCAAAGTTAGGTTGGTATCCATGGTTATAGATTTTAGATCAGAATCTGAACTTCAACAGAAATTGAATTCTGGATTATCTAATTTCTATTTTAAAATGAAGAGTCATCTTTTCCTACACTGAGAAGGGAATAGCCACCAGAACCAAAACCAAAAAAAAAAAGGAAACCACAAATCCAGATGTAGCTGCGGAAGCAGATGGGAGAGTACTCATTCAGTTGTAACAGAGGCAATCAGAAGCATCAAAACTTGGTGATTGACAATGCCTAATTAATGATGACACAGCTCCTGCGAACTATACCTGTGCTACCTATCAGCCACTTTAAAATGTTCTCCACTGGGAAAAGACAAGAGTTAGCAGCCCCATGACACAAACACAAATATGTCAGTCTTTTCAGCCAGTCTCTGCCTTCCCCCTGTGAAATATCTGTTTTATCAGCTGCAGTGCTACTTGTGGAACATAGTTGTTTGTGGTGAGGTTATTTTTTTTCCCTTCCATCTAATGAATAAGCTCATTGTTGAACATTTAGTGGTTACACTTTTACTAATCTTGGCTGTCTGCAGAGATCCAGAAACATGTTGGCTAGTCAGAAGGGAAGTTCTTTGTCATGTGGCATCACAATGCAAACAATTTTTGTGTGTTTTTGTCCTACTGCCAGATCCAAAACAGAACCTGCTCCTCTTAGTCTTGTTTCTAGTGGCTCAGGTTGTATGAGTAAGATGTGTGTCTGGGGAAGCTGATTACAGGAGAGTTTAAAGCAGTATTAACCTGATCTGGAGTGGGGAGGGAGTAAATTATATAAAAGAACCACAGTGTAACTGTAACAAGCTACAGGGTTCTTAAAAGGACTAATTGTTGAATAGAAAATTGGACCTGAGAACTAAGAACACCTGAATCAATAAAGATCAGTATCTGAATCTTTTGGGGGCGGAGGGGAGATTAATTTTGTTAGCGAAGTCAACTTTTTAAGAAAGCTGTGACACCGGGGGTGGGGGGAGATAAACTCATCCAGGTGAGGAATCTCTCTTACTCTATTTAATGCTCTCCAAGTTGGCCAGCTAGGAGAAAGATTAACCTGGAGAACTCTCCAGAGCAAAAAGAAATACATATTTCAAGTGTGATCATTTTGTTCAGGGTCACACCATCTCTTTTTTACTCTTCTTCCTCTGTTTAGTATCACGTATAAAATCTGCTCATAATTGTCGCACATTTATAAGTAGCACCTTCAATCTTGACATACTTTTTAACAAACACAGAAAATTATGTCTGAACACTTCATTCGTAAGTGACATGCAGCCACCTCTGGGGTGGAATGTGCCAGCTCTTTAACGGTTTACAGCAGTGCTATACAATCATTTAGGAGAGGAAGGACCCAATTCATAAAATATGCTGAATGCCTCTTGCAAGATGCTGAGCATCCTCATCTCCCCCTGACTTCAACTCTGGTTCAGGCCTGATATGAAGAATGTTATTTTTCTCTTTACAAACCTTGTCCTTCCTCAACCCATCCCCTTCCTGTTGTTTGTAACCTTCCTTGCCCCTCCCTCCTTGTATTACATCCATAATTAGACTGTATGCTCATTGAGGTAAGAATTGTGGCCCACATCCTACACTATGGCTGAGGAATACACACAGCAGCTCAGGGTCAGGTGGCAAAGGGTGGCCTTTGCATTCCTCATCCTGGGCCAGTTGTGCATTGGTCCAGTCTCCTGTTGTCATTACTTACTGAATTATGTCTGCATTTGTGGACACTGAGCTATCTAGGTCCTGATTCTGATTTCACTTACACCATGTAAATGAGGAGAAAATGCAGCAAAAGTCAGTGAAGTCACATTCCCACACTACTGTTGTTACTGGGCTGTGGTCTGGGTGAGATCCCATGACATATTTGTACTTAGCAGAGTTCTCCCCTAGTTCCTGGGTGTCCTTTTGTTCTGATCACTCTGTTGATTATGCTTTATAAATTATGACAGGCACCCAATAGAAAACCAGTCAGCCAGGACAGGCTGTGTTTGTAGGTCTGTAGTGAGGACAAAACCACTCACAATATCTGAGTGAAAAGGAGGGAGAATGTGTCGCACAGCTGTTGTTTTGTTCTATAAGGTATGAGTAATTCTCAGAGGCTGTGACCTAGGAAATATTGCAGCAATGGTCTGAATGGCTTGGGGACACGATCATAATCTCCACCAAATGTTGCTTTTATTAACACATAAATCGTTGGGCTATATTAATTTGAAATGCATAACTCCCTTCATTCTCTGCCATTGGCCGATGGCAGTGATTTGGCAAAGTGTTTTGGATGGTAGCTAACTCTGTTTATAAGCAGCTGTATATGCCCTGGAAAAGGAGGACTTGATGTAAGCCTTTGAGGGGAGATGGGGCATCAGAAACAGTAAGAGTATAGCTCTGTATGGCTATGGAAAAACAATCCTGTCAGAGCCAGCGGTCTTACTCATTCATCAAATCCCACTCTGTGTGTGTGTGTGTGCGTGTGTGTGCGCGCATGCCTGCGCGCGCATGTGTGTTCGCGCATACAAACAAATTAACGAAGGCCAAATCAAGATCTTTTTGAACATTTGTCCCAAAATACCACAAGTGTTGTTTAACTATTATTCACAGGATATGATAGTTGCAGCATACTGATCTCCTGAGAATTTCATTGTTTCACTCTTTTATCTAGTCTTTAAAGAGATCTGCAGCCTTGCTTGCAAAATCAGGCAGACAACTAACAAAGTGAGTGAGTGAGAGAATATCTCTGTAGCTAGACAGAGAAGGAAGCCTGAGAGCTTATTCAAGTCTCTGGACCAAATTCTGCTGTCACTGACAGCAACTCAACTACACTGAAATCAGCTTCAATAGAGCTGCACCATTGTGAGGGGAAGAATTTGACTGCTATCTGTTAGAGGGCTATACTGAAGCATCTCGAGCTTGTATACCTGAAGCTATCTAGCTGGCTAATAGCACCACACATTTCAGACTGAGAGTAATGAAGTTAACTACTAGGCTAGCACTGGATTGTACTATGGAACTTTGCTTCTTACAAATCCAATCTGTGTAAACAATTAGAGCAATAGATAATTATACAGCATAATTAAAATCAATATTGCAATCTCTTGTCCCCTCCTCTAACATTTCTTTTCTGTTTGTTTCTTCAACAGCTCTTTTTCCACGTAGGAAACAGTGTAGATAGATTTTCTGGTTGGTTTGATTGACAGGATTCCTATCAATTAAATCTGACTAATATGATGGCCAGTATTTTACAGTTAGCTCTGATGACTACTTCTGTCTACAGTTGTTAATCCCTTAATAAGAGATTAAGGCAGCCTTCATTGAAAATCTCTAGGCAGGGATAGATTTGATTCTTAAATAAATTATAACTAAATCTAAATGGAATTAAGCACACATTTTGAGCGTTAACATTTTGGTAAATTGCTGCTGCCACAGCCGCAAGATGTTGAATGGTTTGGATTGGTTCAAGGAATGAAATGGTTTTCTGTCTTAACACTTCCTGGGCTATGCTGTCTCTCTTCGTTTCTCAGAGTGAGTTTCTAATAAGCCACCAAATGCCATTTCTACCAGACATTGGTGGAAAAAAATAGTGCAAAAGGGCAGATTTCCAAAGGATTTAGGTGTCTAAAGATGCAGCTAGGGACCTAGTGGGATTTGCAAAAGCATCTAGGCAGGTTAGGTTGTAAATTACACTGCCCACCTCTCTGCATCTTTAAGTGCTTAAATGTCTTTGGAAATCTGCCTCTTTGTGAGTAGAAGGAAAACCACTAGGGAAATAATGGTGAACAATTTTAAACCTCTTAACATTTAATTTTTATATCAGTCTGACCTGTGTCAAATTAATGTACTGTAGATGAATTTTTTAAATGATGATTTTTTGGGAGAGCAATAGTAATGTTTGTTTTTATACATGCTCTAACAGAGGCAATTTAATCTCAGGCATTAGGACATCACCTGATCTTGAGGAGGTAAGCCCCCCTCCCATGTACAAATAGGAAAAATAGCTAGGTGCATGCTCATATTTTATGCGTTTCTCTAGATACCGGACTAGGGGGATACTGATCGTGATGAAATATTGATATGATCTGTTATGGGAAAATCTGACTAGGATGTCAAGTGTGCATTTTCCAGCTGAGATAAATTTAGCATGGCTCCTACTATTTTAGTCAAGGCAATGTACCTCCAGCAGAGCTTTAAGGGCTCCAACTGGGGTTTCCTCAATGGCTCATTGAATTTAAATGTATAACCCCATGCTTACACACTCAACCATAAGACTCAGTCACTCCTTCAAAACCACAGGCATTCAACATCATTTTGCAGAGCAATATGAATAGCATTAGAGCAGAACAAAACTTTTAATGGAAAATATTTTCATTCAAATATCACCTTTATCAAAATTGATGTTTTGTGAAAAATGTTTTTTCTCAAAATTCTCCTTTTTATATAAAATTGGGAAATGAAAAAAATTATTTTTCCTCTCCCTTTTATCAACTGTTTTTATCTGTTTTTTTATTATTATTATTTTGGTGGGGGAGGATTGCATAAGAAAAGTTGTTGATCGCTTTTCCTTTTTTTCCTCATAGTTCTCTCACTTTTATCCTTTCATCACTCTCCTTTTTAGTGTCAAAATGGAATAAAATAAAAAGGAAGAAAAGGAAGGGAAAGGGGAAAAACAATACATGACAGCTCTTGAAAGTGAAATTTTTCAAAAATATCTTATGCAATTTTTTACTGATATTTTGAATAAATGGAGTCCCATTTCTTTTCAAAATCTATGGAATGAAATGGACTTTAACATTTTCCATTTTTGTCACATTGGGCACTTCATTGATTGTTGCATACCATAGAGATACATAGATGTGTATACAAGTTGAGAAATAGTAACAACAATATAATTCAAAGAAGATCTTTCTGGGTGTTATACATACATTAATTGAGAAGAACAAATCACTTCCTCTGATTGTTTTATATCCTGAAGTTTTCCTTTTCTTCTTCTTTTTTTTTCATATTTTCATCACCGCCTGGTTCCTAATCAGACAAACCAGCCTCTTTCTTTTGACTTGATACTGAGGCATTTGTGGGATTGCTCATTCTCTGAGAACTGCCTCCAAAATCTGAGCTCAATGGTCTCTGTGTTTTGGTAATTTGTGTCACACAGTGGCCAATACAAACTATTTACAAGTAAACTATAATCTCATCATGAATTACAACAGCAACTATGTTGCAGATAGTCAATTGCACAATACTATTTCATGGATATGATTTTTCAGTTATCTGTCCACTTCTTCTGGAGATCAGTTTAGAAACGTAATGAAAATTGGACCCATCCTGTGGGACTCCTTTGTGAGAAACTCATTTTCCTAGGGCTTGGTGGACTGGCCCAATAATCTCTACTTTATTATAGCAAGTGTAGCAGAGATTATTATTAATCACATTTTATTTGATGTAGAGCTGGGCGAACAACAGTTTTGGGTTTTTTTAGTTCATTCACAAGTTCAAATCTTGAAAAAAAGCTTCAGGATGGACTACAATATATTAAAAAAATATTTATTTCTTTGAGTGGTGTTAAAATCATCCTGGGTTTAATGAAATGTTTTGTTTTGACACAATTGAAACACTTCATATCAGTCTTAACCATTCTTAAATGTTTTGATTTTTTTTTTTAAAATAGAAGTAGAGGACATTTTGAAATAAAAGATTATTTCAAATTGAAGAATTGAAAATGCTTCATTTTGAAAATATCAAAACAAAACATTTAAATTAAAATATAGTTTTTATATATAGTTTTTGTAGTCAGAAACAAATAGTTTGAAAACCTGAGAAATGATTTGGTGTTGCCAAATCTGAATTTTTTTGCCAAACAACAGTTTGATCATAAAATTTCACCTAACTCTAGTTTGGTGGTAATGTTTAGTTTTTCCTGATCCAATTTCATCATAGGGAAACGAAATGGCAGCAGGATATTTGGTTTATTTTCCATCTCCTGCTGTCTATAACCACATAGATTCAAAAAACTGTGGGAGTGGGTGAAGGGAGGGGAGAATAAAAAGACTATCAACACACCATGACAGAATCAGTTCTCAGTGAACCATCAATAAAGCCACATGAATGATACACATCTTGTTAAGTAGTCCTACCAAATGAGTGTGACAGTCTACAAAGGACTTTCTATTCTTGCTTAATGAAATATTTCCAGTTTGAGACAAATTTGTGATTCAAACAGAGAACCTGGCAGAAGGATATTTTCCCTCGGGATTGCATTCCCACTTTAAAGCTGGCCCTGTGCTAATAAGCCTGTTGCTGGGTCGGGAGTTGGGGAATCTACAGCTCTGAATTTAGGAGGAGCAACATTAATCTTTTGTGAAAAAAAGCTCAGCTGAAGAGAGCCTAAGCAGGTTCAACTTTGATGCAAATGTTGAGGAGCATATAAGGTATGGCTGGTGACCCATTTTCTACTCTTTAAAGGTTTATGAATTGTGCCCTAAATCTAAGTAATCCACAACTTCCTTTTTCAAGGGAGTTTAAAAATAGAGAATTGGAGTGAAGGCATGATTATGGTGCCATATTAGCCAAAAGGATAATATATTGTACAAAATCTTGGGATAATAGTATTACCTTTTCTTGGCTGGGGAAAAAGGAAACCCACAAAGCGCTATCTCTTCAAATGTCAGATGAAGAGTTTTTTGAAATCCCATAGGTTTCAACTCCACATTTTTCTTTTATAGCCTCATGAAAAGCATATATAGAAATCCTAAAAGTTTTTGCAACCAGAATGACGGACTTTCAACCCCAAATGTTGTAGTTATACTATATGACCCCACCTTTGTTGTGTATTCCACGCACAGAAGCAAGTCTAAGACAATGGAGAGAATATACACAAAGTTTGAGGGCCTTTTTAATTTCCTGATGTAACTGTAACAGCCAATGAGCTGGATAGAGTGAGATGGAGCCTCAGTGTTTTATCACTGTCCTGGGCTAGTGTAGTGTAGTAACATCAGTTAGTTAAGCCCGACTGTGGAAAACTAGAGAATAGCACAATGTTCTCTCTCTCTCTCTCTACCCCTGATTCAGTGGCACACCCCTACTCATCAATGCACGTAAGTAAATAACTCTCGCTTATAGGTAAGTATATGCTAATATGCTTTGCAGTGTAAGGACCAAGTTAAGCACTTGCTTAAATGCTTTGCTGAATTGGGACACTGCCAGAAAACTCTTAGAATCTTACATGTCACAGCTGCAATAAAATTTTAAAGGGGAAAAAATCCACAGCTAAATGTAAGAGACCAAAAAATATGGGAATGACATTAAATATAAAGGAACAACAGTTTCTCATTTTCAGAAAGTCAGTTAAATGAACAAATATGCAAATATGTCTTTTCCATGTGCCAAGAAATATCAAATGAGGTTAGTATTGTCATTCCTATTCTGGTTAAATTCTATCCAGCAAAAACTAAACAAAGTCTCCAGATTTCCATGAGCTAACATTTAACCCAGAGATCAGTGAAACCTTCCTACCATTCACACAGATTGAAAGAACCCAAAACTAATATTTAGTGGCTTATTATAACAAGCTATGTACATTTTAGGTTCCTTTGAACTGTATTTAACAATTTAGTGTTGGTGAATGGTGTCTGGCAGCTCTGAACGATGGAATGTCCTGTTTGTCCTCAGATCAGGTACAGCATAGGCAATGGGAATTGCCTGTCCTTTCTTCACTTCACCATAACACTTTCCAGTTGCTCCCTGAAAAATTGTGTCAACCCTCACCTGGAGGGAACCACCTGCAGGAGAGAAGAGCACGAAAAGCAATTGGTTCCAAGGACAATTCATTCCCCTCTATTGAGATTGCCTACAACAGTGGTTCTCAACCAGGGGTATGCGTGCCGCTGTTGCTATATCAACTCATCTAGATATTTGCCTAGTTCTATAACAGGTTACAGAAAAAGCACTAGCAAAATCAGTACAGTACAAAGCAAAATTTCATACCAGACAATGACTTGTTTATACTGCTCTATATACTATACAGTGAAATATAAGTGCAATGTTTATATTCCAGTTGATTTATTTTATAATTATATGGTAAAAATGAAAAAGTAAGCAATTTTTCAGTAATAGTGTGCTGTAACACTTTGCTTACAAAATCAGACATAAAAATAGAAAATAGTTTTTAAGTGAGGTGGAACTTGGTGATACACAAGACAGACCAGACTCCTGAAAGGGGTACACTAGTCTGGAAAGTTTGAGAGCCACTGGCCTACAACATGACAAATTAGTGCATGTTGCAATGGTGATGTGCACATCTATGCTCACTCATCAACACATGACACATGTTGGTAGAACAACAAACAGATCTGCAAGGGTTTTTAGTATAGTAAAGCACTTTACATTTTATATATATTTCACTAATATATAATCAGATTAATCACAGTTGGTGTGGGAGGGTATACTGGTCATCTCTTTGTGCCTCCTCCTGAGGAGGAGATTAACTTCTGTGGAAGGAAAACATACTACTTCCACCTCTACATTAGAAAGTTTCGTAACAGCTCTTCCTATAACCCATTTCTGAGACAAAGTTGGCCTTTCAGGGTTCTTGCCTTAAATGAAGTGATGACTATATTCCACAGACTACACCTACCACCCATGTGTGTTCTGTCGTCATTTGCACCTGTTTAAGCAGGTGATGAATTTGAGGAGGCAAGGTGCTAGATAAATATACAACAAGATGAGAAATGATGAAACTAAGCTTTTTGTTCATTTGAATCTCTCGTGGACAGGTTGCTAGTACACTGGGATTTCTCGTTTTGTGTTAGTACCTTGCTGTAAGGTTGGTGGTCTAGCACTAACCTTAATAGAGGGAGGAATTCTACTGATGTGGCTCACTTTTAATAGGATTACTATAGCTGTCTATACAGGGCACTTAAATCAGACTGAAGGAAGTGTCATGTCTCTCATTGGCTAGTGATGGATTTTCATCAGTTCATAATGAAATGGAATTGCTTGGACAGGTTGTTGAAATAAATTTAATGCTATTTTGGAAAAAGAGTGCTTGGTTTTGGCAGCTGAATTTCAGCACTGCACAGGAGTGAAGTTCATGTAGCAGCAGTTTGGTGTGTTATCATGAGCATCCTAAATCCCATGGACATTTTCTTCTCTTTTTCTTCTTTGAGCTTCCCTTCTCTCACATCTTGATTTTACCTTTTTCTCTCTGGGCACCTTGCTTTTCCACCCACTGGCCAATGCTCTCAAATATATTTTTTTCAATGTACCTAGAAGAAGGCAAGATCCTTCCTACTTAAAGCACATTTGAGGAGACAGTAATAATAGTCACAGAATAGATCTCAGTGAGTTTAGGGTAGGGTAGCTAGGGTAGGTGGACAGTCATCTAGTGAGACTCACTTTACTACTCTCTGGAAAGGACGGGGTAGGCAGGCCACTACTTTCTGTAAATAGATAGATTAGCATATAACCAAGTGTTTGAAATTATTTTTGGTGCACCTACATAATAAAGAGCTGGATACGGCCTCTAGAATAACTTCAAATGTCAGAATCATGGAAATGGAAAGCACAATGCCTTGGATATTAGCCATCTGCCAGTATTTGTTTCCTATTTGCTCATGATGGATCAGAACTTTCTCCATTATATCAAATCTCAATCTGACCCTAGAGCCAATTCAAATATTTCATAAACCAACACATCTCAATTCCAACTTTTTGTCTGTTACACTCTTTTTTTAAATGTTCCTATATGGAGGTATACGTTCCTGGGTTTTTTTCACTTGTGTGTGTGACTAGGTTTGTATAAAATCAGTTAAATAAACAACATATTTTCCCAAAACTCAAATGAAACTGGAATCAGATTTTTAACTTATCCACTACTCCTTCCATTTTGGGGTTGCAGAACGGGAATCTGAAGTGGTGAAATGCCATGAGAGAGACTTGTCCTACAATATTTCCATCCTAAAAAGTGACATGAAGTGCTAGAAACTTTGCAAAAAATAACATCTGCCCTATGAGATTTCCAGACCAGTTTTGCCCTTTAAAGGATCCAGATTTGCCCCTAAATAACTACTAAATACTTACATCAGGGATGACCTTGGGTCTAGAAGTTCTGGTTATTCAGGAAAGGGGACCTGATTTATATTAACATAAATGAGAAATAACTCTATTGAAGTCAGTGTTGTTGAACTGGTGTAAAATGTGCATGATATCAAAATCAGGCCCAAGACTTGTAGTAATAAATATTCAAACAATGGATGCTGATTACATGGAACAAAGCTTTTGGAACCCCAAGACTTTCAACTGTTGCAAAAGGCTGAAATTCTCAAAACTAAAGAGGCTTGACTATGAAATAAAATGTTCCTTTCTGTTTAGATCAGTGAACTTTACATTTACCAATATGAATGTGCAAGTAGGAGTTCCACTGTATAAAAGTCTTGGGGATTAATGACAGATTTTAATTTTGCTCAAGAAATTGAAAGTTATTTTACTGCTTTTCCCGTATATAATTTTCTCAAAATTGTCTAGGGGCCAAGTTCCTGCAGTCCTTCTTCAGTAAAAACTCCCATTAAAGTCAATGATGATTTGACTGATTAAGGATTTGGCACTTATAAATTATAATTATGTTTAGAGAGGCAAGATGACAAATGGAACAGCACTTTCCCACATAACATAAGATTCATTTACAGGCCGGTAAGAAGTTCCATTATTTGTATATTGTTATTACTATAACAAGATTGATAAGTATGCACGGGAGTGTGCACACATGTACGAGAGTGTGCTTGAGATGGTTTGTATAATGGAATGGGAGCCTGGATCTGCCCTTGTCATGCTGATTTTCTAATGGTCCGTCCTTTCAAGCCGGGAGAGTTTCCTGCTCAAGTCCTGCTTTGCCAGCTAGGCAGCTTTTTGGATAGATGTAATCCGAATTCTTCCAATGGCCTTCGGGAGCTGCCCTAGGGTCCCAAGCATCCTTTCTTACCCTCATGGTGATGGACATACATTATCTCCATTCATTCATCCACTCTCTCCATCTGCACCCCTAGCTCAGAGATCCTATCTCTGGACCCATTCAGGGCCTGATGCATATGTCTGTGTAGCGAGGCGGTGTGGCTCCCCTCCTCCACAGGGAGGGTTGAGCCCCGTCCATCTTCCCCCAGGGCGGAACTTCCGGGCGGAAGCCCCGCCCCTAAAAGGGTCAGGCGGCGACCCGGAAGCATAAAAGCAGAACACCGGCCTTCAGTTGCAGCTCAGCCGCAGGCCAGAGCAGACGTGCCGGCCGACCCTCGTTGCTGGGAGGCTGAGGAGCTCAGAGACAGATATCAGGCCTTGCCAGAGCCAACCCGCAACCACTACGACGCTGAGCTGCCGGAGCTACCCCGCAGCAGCTACAATACGGAGCCACCCGAACTAACCCACCGTCACTACGACACGGAACTACCCAAGCTGCCCAGCCCCTACTACGGCCCGGAGGAACCCTCAGACCAGGCATGGCCCAGCTGCCCGGAGATGCTACAGGATTTACCGCCTAGCCCGGAATGGGAGGAGCCCATGAGGGTGGACGACCCTGCGGACCAGGTAGGAAGTGAAGCGGGGATTGGAAGTAGCCCGGGGGCGGCTGACTATAGTCAGGCCGCAGAAGGCCCCGAGCCTATGACCGTGTGTGTCGGTCAGGATCCCCACTGATCACTCTGTCGGTGTGTTTCGGTTCAGATCCCCACTGACTGCCACGAGCGGCGACAGCCGCTACTAGGGCCCCGGGCTGGAACGCAGAGGAGTGGGTGGGCCTGCGTTCCCCCTGCCACCCGTAGCCGGCTGGCAGAAACCCCCTTTCATCGCCCCATTGACTCTGTTACTGCTCTGCCCTGCCCCAAAAGGGCCAGAGTGTCTAGAACTGCTTGTTTGGTGCCCCGCCCGAACCAAGGGCTGGGCCCCCATTGACTCTGTTACTGCTCTGCCCTGCCCCAAAGGGCCAGAGCTTCCAGCATTGTTTGTTTGGTGCCCCGCCTGTATCAGAGGCTGGACCCCTACTGACTTTGCTGTGCCTCAGTCCGCTCCACAGGGACCGAACGCCCGGACGGTGGACCGCAGACCCGAAGGACAGGACCCAGAGAGGACAGGATGAGGCCGGTGTGGCTCCCCTCCTCCACAGGGAGGGTTGAGCCCCGGCACCCCCTCGTCACAACTGGCACCTGACCAGGGACTTGAACCCCTCACCCCTGTGAGCAAGGGGTCGGTAGGGGCGCTAAGATGGTTGGCATTCCCCCAGACTAAGACATGGATCTGGAACGGTTGTTCCAACTGTTGGCTGAAAGCCAGGAGCGGCAGCAGGCGGCACAACTGCGGCAGCAGCAACAGCAGCAGATCGCCCTTCACGAGCAGCAGCAGCAACGGGATGCTGCCTTCCTGCAGCAACAACAACAGCAACACGCTGCTCAGATGGAGCAGCAGGAGCAGCTCCTTCAGCAACTCGGGGGACAGCTGCAGACGCTCCTCGGGGCTGCCGCCCGACCCGCCCACGGAGCCGTGGGAGACGACACCGGGGGTCCCCGGCCTCCGGCGCCTCTGCGCCTGACCAAAATGGGCCCGGGGGACGACCCGGAGGCCTTCCTCACCACATTTGAATGGGTGGCCCTGGTCGCCGGGTGGGCCCGAGAACACTGGGCCACCCTGCTGGCCCCGTACCTAACGGGGCCCGCCGAGCTGGCCTGTCAGGGGCTAGCCACGGAGGACTCCCGGGATTACGAGCGGGTGAAGGCGGCCATCCTAGGTGCCCTGGACGTCAGTACCGAGATGTTCCGGCAACGGTTCCGGGGCCAGACGTATCCGCCAAGCGCCCAGCCCCGGCTGGTTGTCCAAAGCCTGAAAGAGGCTTGCCGCCGTTGGTTGCAGCCAGAGACCTGTACGACGGAGGAGACAACGGAGCAAGTGGTCCTCGAACAATTCGTGCAGATACTGCCAGCCCGAGGACGAACCTGGGTCCTCCGCCATCGGCCAGCAACCTTGGGGACGGCGGTCTCGTTAATGGAGGACTTTCTTGCTGCAGAGGCCCCGGTGGGCCCCGTCTTCTAGGCCTCGGCCCCAGGACCCGACCAGCCCCGGGAGGAGGGAAGGAGAGGAGCCACTACATCTGGATCTAGGGAGCCGGGCCAGGGTCACGCCTCCGGACCGGTCCCGTGGACCCAACATACGGAGCCCACCGCACCCCCCAGTTCAGGTACCTCCTTTCCTGGCCCATCAGGCACCTGCTGAAGCCCTTGGCGCAGGCACTCAGACGTAGGGACCTGTTTTGGATGCGGGAAGACCGGTCACCTTCAACGGGACTGTCCACAGATGGAGTGCGACTATGGGCAGGTATACACCGGGGAAGGCCGGGCCCGACAGATTCAGCCTCCAAAGCTTACGGTCCCGGTGGTCATGGGGGACCATGTCACGACGGCCCTGGTCGACTCCAGCTGTGAGCAAACGCTGGTCTGTCGGGACCTAAGCCCGCCAATTGACCCTAACCTCGGATCCATTAACCTCCAATGCATTCATGGAGATGTTCGCCCCTATCCGAGTGCCCAAGCCCGGCTCACCGTCGACGGCCTCACCCAATCGCTTGTTGTCATGGTAGTGCCCTGTTTGGCCTACCCAGTCATCTTGGGTCGTGACTGGCCCCCCTTTAGGGGGCTCCTCCGTTCTATTCCGGCACTAGCGGCCACGCTCCCGGAACCCACGGAGCAGACCGAAGAGGGACCCGAGGAAACCGGAGCAGAAACCTCGGAGGAGGAGGCCCCGACTGAACGAGACCCCCTGAGATCCCACTTCGACACGGACTTTTGCCGAGATCAGCGGGCGGACCCTACGCTCCGCCAGGCCTATGAGCAGCTCGCGGCCGTGGATGGGTCGGTCGTAGACGCGGCTCAGGCTGCGCAATGGCCATATTTCGAGCTCCGCCGGGACCGACTGTACCGGGTCGAGCGAGACCCCCGGACGCATGAGCCGCGAACCCAGCTTCTCGTCCCCCGATGCCATCACCGGGCCGTAATGAGCTTAGCCCACGACATCCCAGCGGCGGGCCACTTGGGACAAGAGAAGACCCTAGCACGGATTCGGGCTCGGTTCTACTGGCCAGGGATAGACGGGGACGTACAGCGATATTGCAGCTCCTGTCCGGGTTGTCAACTGGCCTCCCCGCCCTGGACACCCAAGGCACTCCTGGTCCCGATGCCCCTGATCGATACGCCCTTTGAGCGAGTCGCCATGGACCTGGTGGGCCCTCTTCCACGGAGTACGGTGGGATTCCAGTATGTCCTGGTCCTAATCGACTATGCCACCCGATTCCCCGAGGCCATCTCGCTGCGGAGTATCACGGCCCGGACCATCGCGGGTGAGTTAGTGAAAGTGTTCTCCTGTGTGGGGCTGCCCAGGGAAATTCTGACAGACCAGGGCACGAACTTCACTTCCCGCCTCTTGAACCAGGTCTGTCGACTCCTGGGGGTCCAGCAACTCCGCACCTCAGTCTACCACCCTCAGACGGACGGGCTGGTGGAACGCTTTAACCCGGACCCTCAAAAGTATGATGAGACAGTTCCCCCCTGCAGAGTTACGGCACTGGGACCAACTCCTCCCGCCGTTACTTCTCGCTATCCGGGAGGTCCCCCAAGCCTGCACCAAGTTCTCCCCTTTTGAACTTCTATACGGTCGGAGGCCGAGGGGTCTCCTGGATTTAATGAGGGAGGCTTGGGAGCAGTCGGCCTCCCCGACCCAGGGACTTCTTCAGTATGTACTCAGATTACGGGAACACTTGCCGCAGGCCGGGACTCTAGCCAAAGAGAACCTCAAAGCGGCCCAGGAGAGGCAGGAGAGGAATTACAACCAAGGTACGCGAGAGAGAGAATTTGCCCCAGGAGACTGGGTTCTCCTGCTCCTCCCCTCCAGCGAATCAAAACTGTTGGCCCGCTGGCAGGGCCCCTATGAGGTGCTCAGGAAGGTGGGACCCGTCAACTCTGAAATTCACCAGCCGGGTCACCGCAAGGAAAAGCAGGTGTACCACATCAACTTGCTGAAGCCGTGGGAGGACTGAGAGGGCCTCCTGATTGACCCATGCCCGCCGGAGCTGGAATTGGGCCCAGAAGCAGGCATGGTGGAGGACGGGTCAGAACCGGCCCTGGGAAGCGCCCTGACGGAGGAGCAACGCAAGCAGGCCGAGTGTCTCGTGCAGACCTTTCGGAAGACCTTCACAGCACTACCAGGCTGCACGGCTGCCGCTTCCCACCCGGTCCACACTGAACCTGGGAAGATCGTCCGGGATACGACCCGGCCCATCCCATACCGGATGCGCCAGGAGGTTGAGGAGGAGGTCAGGGCAATGTTAGCCTTGGGGGTCATCGAGCTGTCCCACAGTGAGTGGCACAGCCCGGTGGTGCTTGTCCCTAAGCCAGACGGCTCCCGGCGCTTCTGCATTGACTTCCGTAAAGTTAACGCTATCTCCCGCTTTGATGCATACCCGATGCCCCGGATCGACGAACTACTCGGCCGCTTGGGAGAGGCCCGATACATTACGATGCTGGACCTTAGTAAAGGGTATTGGCAGATCCCCCTCGAGGAGGCGTCAAAGGAGAAGACCGCCTTTTCTACCCCATCCGGGCTCTACCACTTTACTCGGATGCCCTTCGGCCTCCATGGCGTGCCCGCGACCTTTCTGCGGCTGATGGACCACCTCCTACGACCACACCAGGAGTATGCGGCCGCCTACCTGGACGATGTAGTGATCCACAGCTGCTACTGGGACGCCCATCTGCAGCAGGTCGCGGCGGTCCTCTGGACCCTCCGGGAAGCAGGCTTAAGCATGAACCCCAAGAAGTGCCGCATAGCCTGGGAGGAGACCAACTACCTCGGGTATACCGTCGGGCGGGGGCAGATAAGGCCCCTCGTGGGAAAGGTCCAAGCCCTGGCGGAATGCCCCACGCCGACAACCAAGCAGCAGGTATGGCGCTTCCTAGGGCTCGTCGGATACTACCGGAGGTTTATCCCCCAGTTTGCCTCGATAGCAGCACCCTTAACCGGGCTACTAACCAAGAACAGCCCCCGGAACGTGTGCTGGACCCTGGAGTGTGAAGCGGCTTTCAACGCGCTCCGTAACTGCTTATGCCAGGAGCCGGTCCTTTACAGTCCCAACTTTAGTAAGCCCTTCGTCCTTCAGACGGACGCGTCTAATGTGGGCTTGGGGGTGGTCCTCTCACAGGAAGGAGACGGAGGAGACCATCCCGTCCTCTATATGAGCCGAAAGCTGTTTCCCCGGGAGCGGAACTACGCCACCGTGGAAAAAGAGGCCCTCGCCGTCAAAGAAGCCTGCGCGGCTCTTCAGTTCTTCCTGCTCGGTGGCCCATTTACTCTGGTCACGGATCACTCCCCACTCCAGTGGCTCATGAGAATGAAGGACAATAATGCCCTCATCATGCGTTGGTATTTGGCCTTGCAACCCTATGCCTTCACCATCAGGCATAGGGCTGGCAAGGACCACGCCAACGCAGATTTCTTCTCCCGCCTCGAGGAGATGGAACCGCCCGGCCCCGTTCGAACGGGAACCCGGACTTGAGGGGGGGGGTGTGTAGCGAGGCGGTGTGGCTCCCCTCCTCCACAGGGAGGGTTGAGCCCCGTCCATCTTCCCCAGGGGGAACTTCCGGGCGGAAGCCCCGCCCCTCAAAGGGTCAGGCGGCGACCCGGAAGCATAAAAGCCGGGCGCTGGCCTTCAGTTGCAGCTCAGCTGCCGGCCAGAGCAGACGTGCCGGCCGACCCTCGTCGCTGGGAGGCTGCGGAGCTCAGAGACAGGTATCAGCCTTCAGGCCTTGCTGGAGCTACCCCGCAGCAGCTACGATGCGGAGCCACCAGAACTACCCCCCGTCAACTACGCGGAACTACCAAAGCTGCCCAGCCCTTACTACGGCCTCGGAGGAAACCTCGGACCAGACCTGGCCCAGCTGCCCGGAGGTGCTCCGGATTTACCGCCTAGCCCGGACTGGGAGGAGCCATGAGGTGGACGACCCTGCGGACCAGGTAGGAAGTGAAGGGGGATTGGAAGTAGCCCGGGGGCGGCTGACTATAGTCAGGCCGCAGAAGGCCCCGAGCCTATGACCGTGTGTGTCGGTCAGGATCCCACTGATCACTCCGTCAGTGTGTTTCGGTTCGGATCCCCACTGACTGCCAAGCGGCGACAGCCGCTACTAGGGCCCCGGGCTGGAACGCAGAGGAGTGGGTGGGCCTGCGTTCCCCCTGCCACCCGTAGCCGGCTGGCAGAAACCCCCTTTCATCGCCCCATTGACTCTGTTACTGCTCTGCCCTGCCCCAAAAGGGCCAGAGTGTCTAGAACTGCTTGTTTGGTGCCCCGCCCGAACCAAGGGCTGGGCCCCCATTGACTCTGTTACTGCTCTGCCCTGCCCCAAAGGGC
Organism: Chelonoidis abingdonii; assembly: GCF_003597395.2. Taxonomy (NCBI): domain Eukaryota; kingdom Metazoa; phylum Chordata; order Testudines; family Testudinidae; genus Chelonoidis; species Chelonoidis abingdonii. The sequence continues at coordinate 117,864,520 of NC_133772.1, read as the reverse complement.
CAGAGCTTCCAGCATTGTTTGTTTGGTGCCCCGCCTGTATCAGAGGCTGGACCCCTACTGACTTTGCTGTGCCTCAGTCCGCTCCACAGGGACCGAACGCCCGGACGGTGGACCGCGGACCCGAAGGACAGGACCCAGAGAGGACAGGACGAGGCCGGTGTGGCTCCCTTCCTCCACAGGGAGGGTTGAGCACCGGCACCCCCTCGTCACAGTCTGCCTTGGGCTTCCATGGGTATTTGCTATATTTCTAACAATACATCTCTAAAGTATGGTCTATACTTAAAATTAGATCGACATAACTATGGTGCTCAAGATTGTGAAAATTTGCATGAAACCATGCAGTTAGGTCAATGGAAGAAAACTTCTGTTGACATATCTACCATTGCTTGTGGAGAGGGAGTTCCTAAAATAATGGTAAAACCCGTTTGTCACTGTAGGGAACATCTATACTACAGTGCCTGAGCTGTGCTGCCATAGTGCCTATAGTATAGACATGGCTTAAGTTGTGTAGAAACTCTTCCTCCTGGCTCAGTCAGGAAAAGGCCTCCAGCACTTTCACCTGAGAGAAATAGGGAAGGATGAGAGCCCCAGGATTTCTCTCCCATTGGGAATGGCCATAGAGTTTCCCAAATTCCCAATAATCAGTGTCTGTCCCTCCCTAATTAGGCACAGATCACAGCAGGACTTTACCCGTCAATATCTCAGTTTTCACCCCCCTGCACACATACACATACACTTCCTCTCTGGTGTTTTGTGCCCGTTCATTTCCATAGTGCTGCTTTTCCCCCCTGTCTTCTGCCTGGTACTGGAACCATTAATTCCTTAACTGCTTCTGCTCCAAGTAGGGCTGCTTCTCTTTCTCCTACTCCCACAACTATTGTCCTTCTCTCTCCTTCTCCTCTCTGGGTCCTGAACATCCTCTTCTCCTTGCAATACTGCCCCAGCTGTATGTAAGGACTAGTGAAGGGGCCAACAATCTTCGCACATGGCCCATCAGGGTACTCTGCTGACGGGCCATGAGACATTTTGTTTGTTGACTGTTGACTGTTTATGTCCACCAGGAGCTGAGGGGGCCGTGCCTGCCGACGGTCAACATAAATAAAATGTCTGGCGGCCCACCAGCAGATTAGCCTGATGGGCTATGTTCCAAAGGTTGCCAACCCCTGGACTAGTGCATCTCAGAGTCAGGACTCTTGGGTTCTGTTCCCAAGTTTGCCACTTTCTCTCTAAGTGACTTGGGGTAAATCACTCACCCTGCCTGTGCCCCATTTACAAATAACCAAAGATAAAAGACAACTTGATTTGGTGTCTTACCAAATAGATATTATTTGATCAAACCATAGCCAATTATCTTGGCCATTTGCGAATCATCAGCAGCTTAAACAACCAGAGAACAGGAGAGACCAACATGCCACTGCAAGGGCAGGGAATTGTTTATTGTTTATGTGGGATGTGTCCAGATGATACTAGCAGATGATCCACGGTTTGCGCTGAAAAGGAAGGTGAACCCCCACCCCCAGGTCCCTGCCAATCTGATCTGCGGGAAAATTCCTTTCTGACCCTAAACCTTACACTCAGTTTGATCCTTAGCATGTAAGCAAGTTTCACCAGATAAGCAACTAGAAACACAGTTTGTCTGTGGCCAATAACTGATTCTTCAGTAAAGGTGCAAAAAACAAACAAAAATGGAATGCATCTGGCCAATTGTGCATTAGGAGCGAAAACAACTTCCTGATCCCTAGAGATGATGAACTAAAATCCTGAAGCATTAGATTTGATGTGGATCATCACAGTAAGTACTATGAAGATGGTGAGGGCACTGCAGATCTTCCTGTTCTATTTAGAGCATAGAATTGAAGGAATTCGGTAGGAATGGAGGAAGGGAGAGATTTGTTGCTTTTTCCTTGTGCAGAAAGCAGGGATGCAGGAGAGGGATGTTAGTGTAACTCTTAGTCGATAGAGCCCTGAATGTGCTCTGCACTTTTAAAATGCAACCCCTAGATGACCTTGCCCTCAAAAACTTACCGACTAAATAATGCAAGAGATAGAAACAGAAAAATCCCAGTTGAACTTCCCCCTGTTGTGTGAGAACAAAACACACTCACTGCGTTGTGACTGTGGGGTCTGATGGGCTTTGCTGATGGGCTCCAATCTCACTCTCTCCCCTCTCTCTGTATGTATGGACTGTGGATGCCTGTGCACTGTTAGACTTGTGGAAACAAATTACATGATTATTACAAGAATACCAAGTTCCTCTGGGTATTGACTGTGCCTCCTCTTCATCATTCTGACTCTCAGGGACAGGGAACGGATAGACAGCAATGGAAAGATGGTGCTATCCCCAGTGGGATATTCAGTGTTGCCATTCCCTTTGCTTCAGAGTGGTAGCCGTTTTAGTCTATATCAGCAAAAACAAGGAAGAGTCTAACAAATTTATTTCCACTCCATGAATCTGATGAAGTGGGTTTTAGTCCACAAAATCTTATGCCCAAATAAATTTGTTAATCTCTAAGATGCCACAAGGATTCCTTGTTGTTTTTTGATCCCCTTTGCAGCACTCTCTTCGAACTGCTTCTCCCCAAGGATCTTGCTACATTTCCTCTCCACTTGCTCCCTAAAGCATCCCTCTCAGAATGGAGTCCTTGCCTTACATTTATACTCAGTGTCTTTCATTTCTATTAGAGGCAGCTTGATAAATTCACTAGCATTTGGACCAGAAACACCCACCCAGGCCAGAATTGTATTCTTTATGGAAAAGCTTACGTTTGACATATTGAAAGGGGGAAAGTAGCTCCTTAATGGAAGAGTAAATGGAATAAGGTGTTCTCCTCCCCTAGGTCTTTCCTTTATTTAATTTCCTGATTTAACAAACTTAGTCCCTCTCCACATTTCTTATTTACTCCCCAATTCTCCTTCACCTGACTCATCAAAGACCTGCCTTTTTTATCAGCAGGCTTAGGCCCCTACACCGGTATTTTGCAGAGTTCTTCTATCTGAACGTAGATCTGCTTCTGAATTTCTGCACTGTTCCATATTCATAACGAGATGAATCAAAACTCCAGAGCCAATCCTTCTATCTCCCCCCTTCTCCTTGGGGTGTCAGAAATCTCAATCCATATCTATTTGGGTTTGGTTTTTTTATAATAATCTATTAAAATGGGACTAATGCTGTTGGCAATGAGATATTTTACCAATTTTTAAAAATATATCTCAGCACCCACAGGCAAAGCTGGGTTTTCCAACAAATTTGCTTCACATTTCAACACCTAAATAAATTACCATATTTTCAATAGTAAATCTGGGTATTATAATGCGAGCTTCTAGAGCTAAGCACTTTTAATATATCTGCTTTTTATTCATGTGCTTAAATAAGAGATGATCTCTTTAGAAAATCTTGCCCGAGAACTTGAAAATCAGCCATTGAGCTTTTTGGAAAACCTAGCTCATGGAGTCTATCAGCTGTGTTGGGCAGAAGGCCTCTCCCTCTCATACTGAAGTGCATGGGAGGGGACCAGAGGTACAGAAAATCTCATTAAAGTTACACAGAGTGAAGAGTCCCCTTCTGCTTCTCCCCAGCCAACTTCTGATAAACCCAGCAGACTCCATATTGTTCAGACAACCTGCACTAGGACATCTGCGGTGTTCCAGGAAAAGGGGGACAGTTTCACAGGGAAACATTCCCCATCTTACATGTGGAACAGTTGACAGGCACACAGAGGAACCATTTCACCCTCCTCTGAACTGCAGCCCCTTCACATGTAGTGAAATATGACTTTTGGCTTAGAAAGATGCCTCTGGAGATCACAAAGCAAAGAAGAATACACACCCTATTCAAGCTACAGGGCATATCTGGAGGATGGGGAAGGCAGGGGGGTAGAAATATATTTATTATCTCATTCAAATTTGTTCAGGACACTACTGTTAACATTCATGCTCTCGAGAAAAATGCCAGAAGAGCTTTCACAACAAATGGTCAAGACCTCAATTTTATGTCTTGTCTGAAATAAGGAATCACAAGCAATGTTTGATACCTTATATGGCAAAGTCTAATGCTTCTTAATTATACCTTACGTATGTCTCAATATGCCAGGATCCAAATGTGGGACAAGACACAAAATTAGGGACATTTGCACAAAAAAGGACAGGGAAATCTTAAAAATGCTTATTACATTTGCCTGAGATCCACGTTCGTTCAGTTTTAAAAAAAATAGCTAAATCATATAATCGTTATGAAAGTCTTTAAATTCTCAACATTCAGAAGGTAAATCTCAGTGATAGCAGCTAGTAAACTATACCTCCCATGTCATAAATTATGGTAATTTAAGAAGAAGCATCTCTTGTTGCCTGGCTGTTAACTTGAGTTGTTAACATTTTTAGAATGTTTCCCATATATTTGCAAGCAGTTCAAAATATACTTTGGCTTATAACTGGTAACAGGATTTCACACACAGAGGAAAATATTATTCAACAGAATCTTTTAAATTTCTGCTGTTCTAAAACTGAGTAGAACCATGATTTGTTGAAAGATAGCTATGAATATTCCTCCTCTCACTTTTCCCTTAAGTCCCCTCCACTCCATGGAAGAAATTGATAGTCAGCAATCAACTGAAACTTTATCCAATATAATCAAACTTTTTTTAATACTATAGAGTTACATTGAACTGTTTGATCTTTCCATGATCTCTAGCAAACATACCCTTTCAAGCATGCATTTCAAGGCACAGTTCTGTTCCCAGCAAACTCAATGAGACTTGGATCAAGCCCTAAGTTTACAATGAAGGGTGAGCATAACCACTTGACCACTGCCAAATGTTCTGTCTTCATCCAGATAGAATGTACCTGCTATGGTGCCAAAAGCTCCAGGTTTACCCAGAAAGAACAGATGTCGTAATGCTGAAAGTTATGGCTCTGTACAAATAGAATATATGCACCATGTTATTAAGCTATTGATTAGATCCTGCTAGAACAAAACAGGTGCTTCCATGTAGAACACAACTGCTGTGCTGCGAAACATGCTGGATATATTAATGAAAAATATAATGTTCTGATATTCTGCTGAAAGTATCGGCTACACAGAGATAGAACATACAAACCATGCTGTTGACAGTACCAGGAAGAATATTCCTTCTCATGATGCTAAACCTGATGCTGAATGTACATCCCCTGATGTACTTCTTGAAAAATATATATCCAGGTATTTGCACCTGCCATGTTAGTGAGCGGCAGTCATAACATACTATTACCTTAAGCAAAATGTTAATGGATGCTGGCAGCACAGCCAAAGTGTGGCAGACAGCCAGCAGCAGAAGGGTTAAGAAATAATGCTGGCTGGAAATTCCAACCTTGATAAGTGTAGGCACTTAAATCAAATGTTGAGAAATAAGATTGCTGGTTAAAGCTCTCAACTTTCTTATCATTTTCATTGCCTATGCCCAGCAAACATTTTAAGCACTAGAAAGCAGTCAGGTGTACCTAAAGCTTTCCCTAGTTAAGCTTGGCAGCGTTCAATTTTTATTCTTTACAATATTGAGGGATATTGTCAAAGTTTATTTTTAAACATTTATTTGCTATTTTTATCTATTTAAATTTTCACAGTTGCAGGAAATTATGGGGAATCAGACCATAGTGGGTCAGAAAATAATTATTTAATGATAGGAAATGTTGAGATTCAAAAAGTTACAGCTTTATAACCATTAAACCAAAAATTGTCAACATCACATGTCAAAATATGCAGAGTAAATAACCTTAAGTAAAACTTTAAGAAGTTCTCAAGCAGCATTTTTCTTATTTTTCTTCTCTGTAAATTTTGACTATTATCAATTGAAATATTTTTTCATTGGTTTGTGCATGAATGGTGAAATCGATGTTTACCAACATTTACCACTAAAAATCTAATCCTTACAAGTCCAAGGACTCTTATGTCCCTTATCTTTTGTAATAAAAACTAAGAAGCAGTGAGTTATCCGTTATAAAATAAAATATTGCGTTTTATAGTGCAGTTAGAAATGTCTTTACTACTGCTTTATTGAAATACTGCACTTCTTAATGTTTATACTTTTTGTTACATAATGCTTTGCAGAGGATGTGATTTCAGCGTGAATCCTAGACTGAGAATGTTTTTCCCCACATATCATTAGTTATAAAATTTTTAGACCCTTTCATAGCAGCTACATGTAGATCAATTAGACAATGCCATCCACAAACAGCTGTTTCATCAGTTTCCCCACGGCATTGTGCAATGGCTTATATCACACTAGAAGCATTAAATACTCTCATGCCTTCACAGGCCACAAATGCTGCATTCCATTTACAGATATTTGTTGAACATTATTGAGGGAACCCTGCCTTTGTCTTGCATGGTGTCACATTAAATGATCCTTTATAAGTATCAGAGGGGTAGCCATGTTAGTCTGGATCTGTAAAAGCAGCAAAGAGTCCTGTGGCACCTTATAGACTAACAGATGTATTGGAGCATGAGCTTTCGTGGGTGAATACCCACTTCGTCAGATGCGTGTAGTGGAAATTTCCAGGGGCAGGTATATATATGCAAGCAAGAAGCAGGCTAGAAGTAATGAAGTTAGTTCAATCAAGGAGGATGAGGCCCTCTTCTAGTAGTCGAGGTGTGAAAACCAAGGGAAGAGAAACTGCTTTTGTAGTTGGCTAGCCATTCACAGTCTTTGTTTAATCCCTTATAATTACTTCAGAGACATTTCATTTCATTTACATTTGTTATCTGGGCAAAGAAGTCTAGAATTACTGATCCCACAGAGCAGCAGATATATGTCACACACTCACACATTCAATTTTGGTAACTGAGTATTGTTCAGAAGCAGCATCTTTTTTTATTTATGTATGCATTTTTATTAAATCAAGCCAGTTAGCAACAACTTTTCTTGTTATGACAAAATATTTTTTTAATCTTTCTTTCTTTCTTTCTTTCTTTCTTTCTTTCTTTCTTTCTAGAAGAAATGATATTTTCCCCAAGAAAATAAAACCCTCCCTATGTCATTATGTATTCAACAAATATTTTTGTATTGCAAAATATATCAAGAATATGATAGTTTCATACAGACTGATATGCAGTAGATCAATGTGGGAGACATGAGACACATCAGTAAACATCTGGCACATCCTAAACCCCTGACATATTCAAGGCATCATTTCTATGCAGAAAACATTGGTTTTGGAGAGGTTTTGGGTTGAGGACACTTTTATTATTAATATTTATTTATGCAAAGTTGCAAACAGAGGAATGTTTTAAGAAATATATTCATATAGAAGTTAATATGAAATATTATTTAAAAGAAAAATCATGTCCAATAATCATTCACTTATAGAAAACTTTTTGTTTTGTTTTGTTTTGGGTTTTTTTTGCTTTTTTTATATGGAGATATACCTGTCTCATAGAACTGGAAGAGACCTTGAAAGGTCATCGAGTCCAGTCCCCTGCTTTCACAGCATGACCAAGAACCGTCTCTATGAAACAAAACACCTCAAATTGTGAACAAGGATCAAAGCGCAGTCGATTTTCTGGTTTTGTGACAATCATTAGACAATAAAAATAATAAGCTGCCAATGCACCCACCTGCCAAAATACAATTTAATATATTACCTGGAATGGTGAGTGGAAAACTTGGAAAAGGAAATTAATGTGGGGGTGAAAATTCAGCATAAAAGACACAATCCTTTCCCTGAAGGGGCTTTGGCTGAGGGGAAACACTGGGTTGTAAGCACCTCACCTCAATCAGGATATCATTTTGTGTGACTCAGTGTATCTCAGGTGAATTGTAATGGGATAGTGGACAGACAAAGATTATAAATACCTAATATTGTAAGGCTTTGGTGACAATCATATCTGAAGAGATCTATAGGAGCACATTTGTTTATACAGCACCTAGCAAACTAAACAGGGTCCTGGTTCATGATCTGGTGCTACAACAATGCAAGTAATAAATATTATTGATAATTATAAATACATACATAATTATATATTTATTCATTTTCATTTTATAAATCAGGCAAATCCACCTCTGGTGTTACCCCACTCATTTCACTGAAGCTACATCAGGGATGGACTAGGCTCATTGAATCGTGTGTACCTCATATCAAGATCCAGGAGAGAGCTGAAAGAATAGCAGACAAAACAAACAAGCATGAAAAAGATACATATCTAGAGAAACGGGGGGCAAGGGGGAGGGAGAGAGAGAGAGAGAGAGAAACAGCAAGTTAAATGTGCTGCCTGTTTCATCTCCGCTAGACAGTCCTGTCTTCAGAAAACATTTTAAAGCATCCTCAAATGTACAATTTTGTTTAGCATTTAGTAGACCCACCCATCCCTGCTAAAAAAGATTGATTTTTGTTAATCCCTCAGGTGATTTTTCAGACAGGTTTCATTTCATATTGTTTCACCTATCTCAAAAATTGATGTCATGGCAAATTATTTTCCGGACATCAGATTTATTGTTGCAACAGTAGATAAGTTCTATTATCATTTTCTACAGATGGGAAATTGAGGAAAGGACAGGAAGTGCCTAAGGTCATACAGGAAGACTGTGGAAGAGTAGAGAAATAGAATCTGGGTCCCCATAGTTCCAGGCTAGCACCCCAAACTCTAGATTGTCCTTTTTATGGCTGGCAAAGCAGTGGATGCAACAGCCAAATGAAAATTCCATCCCTACAACCAAAAAAAAAAAAAAAAAAGGATTAATCCTCTCCAAATCTGTAGATCTACATGACTTAAGCCTGGTCTACACTACGCATTTATACCGAATTTAGCAGCGTTAAACTGATTTAACCCTGGACCCGTCCACACAACGAGGCTCTTTATATCAATATAAAGGGCTCTTTAAACCAATTTCTGTACTCCTTCCCGACAAGAGGAGTAGCGCTGAAATCGGTATTGCCTTGTCAGATTAGGGTTAATGTGGCCGCAAATCGACGGTATTGGCCCCTGGGCGGTATCCCACAGTGC